>NC_090373.1:190629541-190676121 GCF_036365525.1 Heterodontus francisci
TCACACAGGAACTATCAACATCAGTCCCCAGTACACTCCACACTGGAACTATCAACATCAGTCCCCCAGTGAACACTCCACAGTGGAACTATCAACATCAGTCCCCAGTACACTCACACTGGAACTATCAACATCAGTCCCCCAGTACACTCCACACTGGAACTATCAACATCAGTCCCCAGTACACTCCACACTGGAACTATCAACATCAGTCCCAGTACACTCCACACTGGAACTATCAACATCAGTCCCCAGTACACTCCACACGTGGAACTATCAACATCAGTCCCAGTACACTCCACACTGGAACTATCAACATCAGTCCCAGTACACTCCACAGCTGGAACTATCAACATCAGTCCCCCAGTACACTCCACACTGGAACTATCAACATCAGTCCCCAGTACACTCCACACTGGAACTATCAACATCAGTCCCCAGTACACTCCACACTGGAACTATCAACATCAGTCCCCAGTACACTCCACACTGGAACTATCAACATCAGTCCCCAGTACACTCCACACTGGAACTATCAACATCAGTCCCCAGTACACTCCACACTGGAACTATCAACATCAGTCCCCAGTACACTCCACACTGGAACTATCAACATCAGTCCCCAGTACACTCCACACTGGAACTATCAACATCAGTCCCCAGTACACTCCACAGCTGGAACTATCAACATCAGTCCCCAGTACACTCCACACTGGAACTATCAACATCAGTCCCCAGTACACTCCACACTGGAACTATCAACATCAGTCCCCAGTACACTCCACACTGGAACTATCAACATCAGTCCCCAGTACACTCCACACTGGAACTATCAACATCAGTCCCCAGTACACTCCACACTGGAACTATCAACATCAGTCCCCAGTACACTCCACACTGGAACTATCAACATCAGTCCCCAGTACACTCCACAGTGGAACTATCAACATCAGTCCCCAGTACACTCCACACTGGAACTATCAACATCAGTCCCCAGTACACTCCACACTGGAACTATCAACATCAGTCCCCAGTACACTCCACACTGGAACTATCAACATCAGTCCCCAGTGACACTCCACACTGGAACTATCAACATCAGTCCCCAGTACACTCCACAGTGGAACTATCAACATCAGTCCCCAGTACACTCCACACTGGAACTATCAACATCAGTCCCCAGTACACTCCACACTGGAACTATCAACATCAGTCCCCAGTACACTCCACACTGGAACTATCAACATCAGTCCCCAGTACACTCCACACTGGAACTATCAACATCAGTCCCCAGTACACTCCACACTGGAACTATCAACATCAGTCCCCAGTACACTCCACACTGGAACTATCAACATCAGTCCCCAGTACACTCCACACTGGAACTATCAACATCAGTCCCCAGTACACTCACACTGGAACTATCAACATCAGTCCCCAGTACACTCCACACTGGAACTATCAACATCAGTCCCCAGTACACTCCACACTGGAACTATCAACATCAGTCCCCAGTACACTCCACACTGGAACTATCAACATCAGTCCCAGTACACTCCACACTGGAACTATCAACATCAGTCCCCAGTACACTCCACACTGGAGACTATCAACATCAGTCCCCAGTACACTCCACACTGGAACTATCAACATCAGTCCCCAGTACACTCCACACTGGAACTATCAACATCAGTCCCCAGTACACTCCACACTGGAACTATCAACATCAGTCCCCAAGTACACTCCACACTGGACTATCAACATCAGTCCCCAGTACACTCCACACTGGAACTATCAACATCAGTCCCCAGTACACTCCACACTGGAGCTATCAACATCAGTCCCCAGTACACTCCACACTGGAACTATCAACATCAGTCCCCAGTACACTCCACACTGGAACTATCAACATCAGTCCCCAGTACACTCCACACTGGAACTATCAACATCAGTCCCCAGTACACTCCACACTGGAACTATCAACATCAGTCCCCAGTACACTCCACACTGGAACTATCAACATCAGTCCCCAGTACACTCCACACTGGAACTATCAACATCAGTCCCCAGTACACTCCACACTGGAGCTATCAACATCAGTCCCCAGTACACTCCACACTGGAACTATCAACATCAGTCCCCAGTACACTCCACACTGGAGCTATCAACATCAGTCCCCAGTACACTCCACACTGGAACTATCAACATCAGTCCCCAGTACACTCCACACTGGAACTATCAACATCAGTCCCCAGTACACTCCACACTGGAACTATCAACATCAGTCCCCAGTACACTCCACACTGGAACTATCAACATCAGTCCCCAGTACACTCCACACTGGAACTATCAACATCAGTCCCCAGTACACTCCACACTGGAACTATCAACATCAGTCCCCAGTACACTCCACACTGGAACTATCAACATCAGTCCCCAGTACACTCCACACTGGAACTATCAACATCAGTCCCCAGTACACTCCACACTGGAACTATCAACATCAGTCCCCAGTACACTCCACACTGGAACTATCAACATCAGTCCCCAGTACACTCCACACTGGAACTATCAACATCAGTCCCCAGTACACTCCACACTGGAACTATCAACATCAGTCCCCAGTACACTCCACACTGGAACTATCAACATCAGTCCCCAGTACACTCCACACTGGAACTATCAACATCAGTCCCCAGTACACTCCACACTGGAACTATCAACATCAGTCCCCAGTACACTCCACACTGGAACTATCAACATCAGTCCCCAGTACACTCCACACTGGAACTATCAACATCAGTCCCCAGTACACTCCACACTGGAACTATCAACATCAGTCCCCAGTACACTCCACACTGGAACTATCAACATCAGTCCCCAGTACACTCCACACTGGAACTATCAACATCAGTCCCCAGTACACTCCACACTGGAACTATCAACATCAGTCCCCAGTACACTCCACACTGGAACTATCAACATCAGTCCCCAGTACACTCCACACTGGAACTATCAACATCAGTCCCCAGTACACTCCACAGTGGAACTATCAACATCAGTCCCCAGTACACTCCACAGCTGGAACTATCAACATCAGTCCCCAGTACACTCCACACTGGAACTATCAACATCAGTCCCCAGTACACTCCACACTGGAAGCTATCAACATCAGTCCCCAGTACACTCCACACTGGAACTATCAACATCAGTCCCCAGTACACTCCACACTGGAACTATCAACATCAGTCCCCAGTACACTCCACAGTGGAACTATCAACATCAGTCCCCAGTACACTCCACACTGGAACTATCAACATCAGTCCCCAGTACACTCCACACTGGAACTATCAACATCAGTCCCCAGTACACTCCACACTGGAACTATCAACATCAGTCCCCCAGTAGCACTCCACACGTGGAACTATCAACATCAGTCCCCAGTACACTCCACAGTGGAACTATCAACATCAGTCCCCAGTACACTCCACACTGGAACTATCAACATCAGTCCCCCAGTACACTCCACACTGGAACTATCAACATCAGTCCCCAGTACACTCCACACTGGAACTATCAACATCAGTCCCCAGTACACTCCACACTGGAACTATCAACATCAGTCCCCAGTACACTCCACAGTGGAACTATCAACATCAGTCCCCAGTACACTCCACACTGGAACTATCAACATCAGTCCCCAGTGCACTCCACACTGGAACTATCAACATCAGTCCCCAGTACACTCCACAGTGGAACTATCAACATCAGTCCCCAGTACACTCCACACTGGAACTATCAACATCAGTCCCCAGTACACTCCACAGTGGAACTATCAACATCAGTCCCCAGTACACTCCACACTGGAACTATCAACATCAGTCCCCAGTACACTCCACAGCTGGAACTATCAACATCAGTCCCCAGTACACTCCACACTGGAACTATCAACATCAGTCCCCAGTACACTCCACACTGGAACTATCAACATCAGTCCCCAGTACACTCCACACTGGAACTATCAACATCAGTCCCCAGTACACTCCACACTGGAACTATCAACATCAGTCCCCAGTACACTCCACACTGGAACTATCAACATCAGTCCCCAGTACACTCCACACTGGAACTATCAACATCAGTCCCCAGTACACTCCACACTGGAACTATCAACATCAGTCCCAGTACACTCCACAGTGGAACTATCAACATCAGTCCCCAGTACACTCCACACTGGAACTATCAACATCAGTCCCCAGTACACTCCACACTGGAACTATCAACATCAGTCCCCAGTACACTCCACACTGGAACTATCAACATCAGTCCCCAGTACACTCCACACTGGAACTATCAACATCAGTCCCCAGTACACTCCACACGTGGAACTATCAACATCAGTCCCCAGTACACTCCACACTGGAACTATCAACATCAGTCCCCAGTACACTCCACACTGGAACTATCAACATCAGTCCCCAGTACACTCCACACTGGAACTATCAACATCAGTCCCAGTACACTCCACACGTGGAACTATCAACATCAGTCCCCAGTACACTCCACAGCTGGAACTATCAACATCAGTCCCCAGTACACTCCACACTGGAACTATCAACATCAGTCCCCAGTAGCACTCCACACTGGAACTATCAACATCAGTCCCCAGTACACTCCAACACGTGGAACTATCAACATCAGTCCCCAGTACACTCCACACTGGAACTATCAACATCAGTCCCCAGTACACTCCACACTGGAACTATCAACATCAGTCCCCCAGTACACTCCACACTGGAACTATCAACATCAGTCCCCAGTACACTCCACACTGGAACTATCAACATCAGTCCCCAGTACACTCCACACTGGAACTATCAACATCAGTCCCCAGTACACTCCACACTGGAACTATCAACATCAGTCCCCAGTACACTCCACAGTGGAACTATCAACATCAGTCCCCAGTACACTCCACACTGGAACTATCAACATCAGTCCCCAGTACACTCCACAGCTGGAACTATCAACATCAGTCCCCAGTACACTCCACACTGGAACTATCAACATCAGTCCCCAGTACACTCCACACTGGAACTATCAACATCAGTCCCCAGTACACTCCACACTGGAACTATCAACATCAGTCCCCAGTACACTCCACACTGGAACTATCAACATCAGTCCCCAGTACACTCCACACTGGAACTATCAACATCAGTCCCCAGTACACTCCACACTGGAACTATCAACATCAGTCCCAGTACACTCCACACTGGAACTATCAACATCAGTCCCCAGTACACTCCACAGTGGAACTATCAACATCAGTCCCCAGTACACTCCACAGTGGAACTATCAACATCAGTCCCCAGTACACTCCACACTGGAACTATCAACATCAGTCCCCAGTACACTCCACACTGGAACTATCAACATCAGTCCCCAGTACACTCCACACTGGAACTATCAACATCAGTCCCCAGTACACTCCACAGTGGAACTATCAACATCAGTCCCCAGTACACTCCACACTGGAACTATCAACATCAGTCCCCAGTACACTCCACACTGGAACTATCAACATCAGTCCCCAGTACACTCCACAGTGGAACTATCAACATCAGTCCCCAGTACACTCCACACTGGAACTATCAACATCAGTCCCAGTACACTCCACAGTGGAACTATCAACATCAGTCCCCAGTACACTCCACACTGGAACTATCAACATCAGTCCCCAGTACACTCCACAGTGGAACTATCAACATCAGTCCCCAGTACACTCCACACTGGAACTATCAACATCAGTCCCCAGTACACTCCACACTGGAGACTATCAACATCAGTCCCCAGTACACTCCACAGTGGAACTATCAACATCAGTCCCCAGTACACTCCACACTGGAGCTATCAACATCAGTCCCCAGTACACTCCACACTGGAACTATCAACATCAGTCCCCAGTACACTCCACACTGGAGCTATCAACATCAGTCCCCAGTACACTCCACAGTGGAACTATCAACATCAGTCCCCAGTACACTCCACACTGGAACTATCAACATCAGTCCCCAGTACACTCCACACTGGAGCTATCAACATCAGTCCCCAGTACACTCCACAGTGGAACTATCAACATCAGTCCCCAGTACACTCCACACTGAAACTATCAACATCAGTCCCCAGTACACTCCACACTGGAGCTATCAACATCAGTCCCCAGTACACTCCACACTGGAACTATCAACATCAGTCCCCAGTACACTCCACACTGGAAACTATCACATCAGTCCCCAGTACACTCCACACTGGAGCTATCAACATCAGTCCCCAGTACACTCCACAGTGGAACTATCAACATCAGTCCCCAGTACACTCCACACTGGAGCTATCAACATCAGTCCCCAGTACACTCCACAGTGGAACTATCAACATCAGTCCCCAGTACACTCCACAGTGGAACTATCAACATCAGTCCCCAGTACACTCCACACTGGAACTATCAACATCAGTCCCCAGTACACTCCACACTGGAGCTATCAACATCAGTCCCCAGTACACTCCACACTGGAGACTATCAACATCAGTCCCCAGTACACTCCACACTGGAACTATCAACATCAGTCCCCAGTACACTCCACACTGGAACTATCAACATCAGTCCCCAGTACACTCCACACTGGAACTATCAACATCAGTCCCCAGTACACTCCACACTGGAACTATCAACATCAGTCCCCAGTACACTCCACAGTGGAACTATCAACATCAGTCCCCAGTACACTCCACACTGGAACTATCAACATCAGTCCCCAGTACACTCCACACTGGAACTATCAACATCAGTCCCCAGTACACTCCACACTGGAACTATCAACATCAGTCCCCAGTACACTCCACAGTGGAACTATCAACATCAGTCCCCAGTACACTCCACACTGGAACTATCAACATCAGTCCCCAGTACACTCCACACTGAAACTATCACATCAGTCCCCAGTACACTCCACACTGGAACTATCAACATCAGTCCCCAGTACACTCCACACTGGAACTATCAACATCAGTCCCCAGTACACTCCACACTGGAACTATCAACATCAGTCCCCAGTACACTCCACACTGGAACTATCAACATCAGTCCCCAGTGCACTCCACACTGGAACTATCAACATCAGTCCCCAGTACACTCCACACTGGAGCTATCAACATCAGTCCCCAGTGCACTCCACACTGGAGCTATCAACATCAGTCCCCAGTACACTCCACACTGGAGCTATCAACATCAGTCCCCAGTACACTCCACACTGGAACTATCAACATCAGTCCCCAGTACACTCCACACTGGAACTATCAACATCAGTCCCCAGTACACTCCACACTGGAACTATCAACATCAGTCCCCAGTACACTCCACACTGGAGCTATCAACATCAGTCCCCAGTACACTCCACACTGGAACTATCAACATCAGTCCCCAGTACACTCCACACTGGAACTATCAACATCAGTCCCCAGTACACTCCACACTGGAGCTATCAACATCAGTCCCCCAGTACACTCCACACTGGAACTATCAACATCAGTCCCCAGTACACTCAACACTGGAACTATCAACATCAGTCCCCAGTACACTCCACACTGGAGCTATCAACATCAGTCCCCAGTACACTCCACACTGGAACTATCAACATCAGTCCCCAGTACACTCCACACTGGAACTATCAACATCAGTCCCCAGTACACTCCACACTGGAACTATCAACATCAGTCCCCAGTACACTCCACACTGGAACTATCAACATCAGTCCCCAGTACACTCCACACTGGAACTATCAACATCAGTCCCCAGTACACTCCACACTGGAACTATCAACATCAGTCCCCAGTACACTCCACACTGGAACTATCAACATCAGTCCCCAGTACACTCCACACTGGAACTATCAACATCAGTCCCCAGTACACTCCACACTGGAACTATCAACATCAGTCCCCAGTACACTCCACACTGGAACTATCAACATCAGTCCCCAGTACACTCCACACTGGAGCGGTCAACATCAGTCCCCAGTACACTCCACACTGGAACTATCAACATCAGTCCCCAGTACACTCCACACTGGAACTATCAACATCAGTCCCCAGTACACTCCACACTGGAACTATCAACATCAGTCCCCAGTACACTCCACACTGGAACTATCAACATCAGTCCCCAGTGCACTCCACACTGGAACTATCAACATCAGTCCCCAGTACACTCCACACTGGAACTATCAACATCAGTCCCCAGTACACTCCACACTGGAACTATCAACATCAGTCCCCAGTACACTCCACACTGGAACTATCAACATCAGTCCCCAGTACACTCCACACTGGAACTATCAACATCAGTCCCCAGTACACTCCACACTGGAACTATCAACATCAGTCCCCAGTACACTCCACACTGGAACCATCAACATCAGTCCCCAGTACACTCCACACTGGAACTATCAACATCAGTCCCCAGTACACTCCACACTGGAACTATCAACATCAGTCCCCAGTACACTCCACACTGGAACTATCAACATCAGTCCCCAGTACACTCCACACTGGAACTATCAACATCAGTCCCCAGTACACTCCACACTGGAACTATCAACATCAGTCCCCAGTACACTCCACACTGGAACTATCAACATCAGTCCCCAGTACACTCCACACTGGAACTATCAACATCAGTCCCCAGTACACTCCACACTGGAACTATCAACATCAGTCCCCAGTACACTCCACACTGGAACTATCAACATCAGTCCCCAGTACACTCCACACTGGAACCATCAACATCAGTCCCCAGTACACTCCACACTGGAACCATCAACATCAGTCCCCAGTACACTCCACACTGGAACCATCAACATCAGTCCCCAGTACACTCCACACTGGAACTATCAACATCAGTCCCCAGTACACTCCACACTGGAACTATCAACATCAGTCCCCAGTACACTCCACACTGGAACTATCAACATCAGTCCCCAGTACACTCCACACTGGAACTATCAACATCAGTCCCCAGTACACTCCACACTGGAACTATCAACATCAGTCCCCAGTACACTCCACACTGGAACTATCAACATCAGTCCCCAGTACACTCCACACTGGAACTATCAACATCAGTCCCCAGTACACTCCACACTGGAACTATCAACATCAGTCCCCAGTACACTCCACACTGGAACTATCAACATCAGTCCCCAGTACACTCCACACTGGAACTATCAACATCAGTCCCCAGTACACTCCACACTGGAACTATCAACATCAGTCCCCAGTACACTCCAGTACATCTGGCAGCCACTGTGCTGTTAGGAAGGGAGTTCCAGCATTTTGATCCAGCATCAGTGAAGAAACAGCGATATAGTTCCAAGTCAGGATGGTGTGTGGCTTGGAGGGGAGCTTGGAGGTGGTGGTGTTCCCATCATCTGCTGCCCTTGTTCTTCTAAGTAGAAGAGGTCAGGGGTTGGAAGGTGTTGTTGAAGGAGCCTTGGTGAGTTGCTGCAGTGCATCCTGTAGATGGTACACACTGCTGCCACTGTGCGTCGGTGGTGGAGGAAGTGAATGTTGAAGGTGGTGGATGGGGTGCTGGTCAAGTGGGCTGCTTTGTCCTGGATGGTATCGAGCTTCGAGTGTTGTTGGAACTGCACCCATCCAGGCAAGTGGAGGGTACTCCACCACACTCCTGACTTGTGCCTTGTAGATGGTGGACAGGCGTTGGGGAGTCAGGAGGTGAGTTACTCGCCGCAGGATTCCTAGCCTCTGACCTGCTCTTGTAGCCACAGTATTTATATGGCTGGTCCAGTTAATTTTCTGGTCAATTCCACAATGTTGACAGTGGGGGATTCAACGATCGTGATGCCGTTGAATGTCAAGGGGAGGTGGTTAGACTCTTTCTGGTTGGAGATGGTCATTGCCTGGCACTTGTGTGGCACGAATGCTGCTTGCCACTTATCAGCTCGAGCCTGAATGTTGTCTTGCTGCATGGACTGCTTCAGTATTTGAGGAGTTGTGAATCATCCTGAACACTGCTCGAATAGTGGCTCTGCCTCATTTATTTTTTTCCAGGCTCCGTATAAAAGAACAGACTCCCTCGTTCCACGTGTGTAATGTAAGACTCACACTCGCCCATGGGCTTCCCAGCGAGGGTTGTGGATATAAATAAGGACAGGAATGCAGCTGGTTTCCCTCTTGCTGAAAGCAGGGAGGGGCACTGAGGCTAACTTCATTGGCTCCCATAACTGCCCCTTACTGAGGTTAATGAACTCAGCCAAGACCAGGGATTGAACCAGAGGCCTTTCTAATCCGCAGGTGCTTTACATTACTGAATCATCAGTTCTGGGCACCGCATCTCAGCAAAGGTACATCAGCCAGAATGATACTGGAATTAAAAGGGTCAAATTATAAGCGCAGGTTGCACAATCTAGGCTTGAATATAGAAGATTAAGGGGTGATCTAACTGAGGTGTTTATGATGATTCAAAAGGTGTTGAGGCTGAGGTTCAACTGAAAATTTCAAAACAGAACCAAGGCGGGTAAATGGAGATAAGATACAGATCAGGTGATGAACGAATGGCAAAGCAGGCTCGAGGGGCTGAGTGGCCTACTCTAGATATGCTCTGCAAATTAATTCTTCACATATTGACGCACAAGGAGACAATGAAAGCCAGTTTTGCTACTCACATGTTTCCCAATGCCACTTCAGCCAATAGGATGAGCCCCACAGGTTCAGCCTGAGATGTGTGGCAGTAATTTGCACTTTTGGAAACCATATCAGCAAAATAGACGCCTTTACCGAACATGTAACCAGTCTGTTAGAAAACAAAAAGAACAACAATGATGGAACGTTCCCCTGCACACCCCAACCATTACTGCCTCTGTCCCGGGAAGTGGGCCAGGAGGAGGCCCGTTACTGCCCCTGTCCCGGGAAGTGGGCCAGGAGGAGGCCCATTACTGCCTCTGTCCCGGGAAGTGGGCCAGGAGGAGGCCCGTTACTGCCTGTGTCCCGGGAAGTGGGCCAGGAGGAGGCCCGTTACTGCCTGTGTCCCGGGAAGTGGGCCAGGAGGAGGCCCGTTGCTGCCTGTGTCCCGGGAAGTGGGCCAGGAGGAGGCCCGTTACTGCCTGTGTCCCGGGAAGTGGGCCAGGAGGAGGCCCGTTACTGCCTGTGTCCCGGGAAGTGGGCCAGGAGGAGGCCCGTTACTGCCTGTGTCCTGGGAAGTGGGCCAGGAGGAGGCTCGTTACTGCCTCTGTCTCGGAAAGTGGGCCAGGAGGAGGCCCGTTACTGCCTGTGTCCCGGGAAATGGGCTAGGAGGAGGCCCATTACTGCCTGTGTCCCGGGAAGTGGGCCAGCAGGAGGCCCGTTACTGCCTGTGTCCTGGGAAGTAAGCGGGCCAGCAGGAGGCAAAAACAGTTCAATCAGTTCAAGGAGTGCTAACAACTGACTGAAGGGGAGGCAGGCTGTAAATGGAGCATTAGTACAGAATGCATATCAGGAGCAGGATTAAAGGATTATATGGGGGAAGGGGCACCATCTTATGAACCCATCAGCGTTTGGCTCAGTTGCATGGCTGATAAGGGTTATTAGCAGAGGGACAAAATGCATATCAACATCTTGCATTTATATAGCGCCTATAACGAAGTAAAACGTTACAAAGGTGCTTCATAGGAGCATCATCAAACATAATTTGACATTGAGCTAGGTAATGAATTATCAGAACAAGTGACTGAAACCTTGGTCAAAGAGCTCGATTTTATGAAGCGTCTAAAAGAGAGGTAAGCGAGGTGGAGAGGTTCGGAGCGGGGAAAGGGGTGGGGTTGGGGGCTAATTTCAGAATTTACAGCCGCCACTGGTGGAGCAAAGAAAGCATGAGAGGCCGAATTGGAAGAGTGCAGTGATCTCAGAGGGTTAGAGGGCTGGAGGGGATTACAGAGATAGGGAGGGACATTGCTATGGAGGAATTTGAACACGAAGATGAGAATTTTAAAATGGTGGCACTGCTAGACTGGAGACAAGGTAGGTCAGTCAGCACAAGGGAGTTTGCATTTTTGGAGGATGAGAAAATGACTTGTCTGGGGCAGTGTGCACAGCCCCAGCCACCTGAGCACTGGAAAGTTACCAATATCCTCAAGATGTACAGAGTGAGTAACTCAAACAAACCTGGGGTATCAGGAACATAAATCTGGAGTGCAGCCTAACTCAACGCCTCAAGGTTAAAAAGTTACTCAAGTGACTTTAGCAGAATCCGTAGGATAAATTTTCAGCTTGCAGCCTGAGTACAAACTCAACTCTATCAAACTTGTGCAAACTAAGATTGGGTGGTTTTTGTAACAGGTGGCTGATCCAGCCCCAGTTTTAAGAGCAGGTGTTATGTTGAAATCCCACTCCTACTGGGGTCAGCTGTGGCTCAGTGCAAACACTCTCGCCTGAGTCAGGAGGTTGTGAGTTCAAGTCCCAAACCAGAGGGAGATCTTTAAACCCAGGGCCCGTCATGTCGATATTCAAGGTCCCACTGCCTTGGCGGCCCCGGCCAACATTCCTCCCTCAACCAACAGTGGCAAAGGCAGTGCAACGGGAATAATTGATCTAATTTGTTGTTTGTGGGACCTGACTGCACACAAATTGGCCACCATAAAGTGACCATGTTGAAACAGTGCGGTGAAAAGCTTGAGGCCCTGCCCAGGCGACACATCAACACGGGTTCTTCCTTTACTTGCTGCCTGGGGTCCTGTTCCTGGGTCGCGTGGAGTGGCGACCCCTGAACCACCCTCCCCCACCCGAGAGTCTTAATAAATAATCATGGAAATAAAATACAAGAGACATGATTAGAAAGACCCTGCAAGCCAGTTCACTATTTACACACATCCATTAACCGTTCACACGCTTGCTCCCCTCCACACTCACTCACCACAGGAGCCTCTGGCGGTGCGATTCGGAGACCCTGTGACAAAATACCAGCAAAGTTGGTCATGCGGGACCCGTGCCAGAGCAGCTGGCGGTTGTGAAGCTCGCTGAAGGGCCCGAAACGCTGTTCTTCCCCCTCACGCCTGATCTTAAATATCTACCAGAAAGAAAAGATGCCACGGTGTCAAAACTGTTGCACGCCAACATCGCCGGTCAGACTTTATGTTACGTACACCAAGGAATGAAAATATACCATGCTGAATACAGGAAACAGGTGCTCTAGTTGTATGGGTGGGGATATACACACCAACACATAGCAATGAGAACACAGATTGCATCCAAAGCATATTCCAGTATCCTTTTGTGACGGTGCTGGATCACGCTGGATACTGTCTCATAGGAGCCACCTGCTCACCCATTCTTCACGTGACAGCCCAGACTAGCCAGTTATTCAACTGCAGAGGGCACCACAACCATGCCTTGACCTCCCCCACTTGCTATGCGCACTCTCCAACAGGGTGCGCTGGCAATCAGGAACAGGAACTCTGCTGCCACCCCCACCTCTGTTACTGGGATGCTGCTGCGGCCAAGCGGCTCAAAGTTAACTCGGGATCCAAAACTGGAAAGCTCCTGGTCTGCGTAGCTCAGTTCACCACTGTGTGGTGCGCCGGCTCACCCAACCAATCGGGGATGCTCCAGACTTTGTTTCGAAGGAGTCGTCGCTTGTGCAAACCTGTGCACACTGCAGCACTAAAGCAAGGGCAAACCAGAAAGTAAGTGGGACGCAAGGGCCTGTCTCTCATGACCAACAAGACTGCTCTCTGTAATCCGAGCTGCAGCAAAAGGATCAAGGCTTGTGCCAGAGGCAGGCCGAGGGCCCCCAGGCAGGCCAAAGGACATCCTTGGATTACCTTAATGTTGCTGGTTTAAAGCAGTGCGACAGAGGGAGTTCAGGAGCTGTGCGCCCCCTTTTTACCTGGAGATAGGAAAGCAGGGGTTAACAATCCTGCACCTGAATACACAGGTAACATTCAACTGGTGCATGCTCCTGACAGAAGCCCATCACCAAAGGCCTTGGAAGGGGACCGCCAGTATCCACAGAAACCTAAACAGCAAATGGTGCCCCGGGGACTGGTTGAGCAGAGTCTGTGAAGGACCATCACGACACTCACCTCCATCACCTTGAGATCGTACTGGTTGTGTGTAGCAGCGTGTGTATTTTTAACGTAGTCTGTTATTATCTTGGCTTCATCTGTTTGACTGTCCAGAACCTAAGACAGAGTTTATAGAAGGAAGAAAGGAATTGAGTGACAAACACAAATGTAGCAATGTCAATGTTAATTCTGGGATGACGGAGGTGGGACATGATGGAGGGGTAATGGTGGGGTGGTCAGAGCATGTGTTGTCATGGAAGTGTAAATTAAAATCATGAAATTACATTATTTCAGTGAGCAGCAGTCAAGCTACGGGAGACGATGTTAGTATTGATTCATTCACAGCCAGATTTGATAGATTTCTTTCGGAAAATAACATTTTGGGGTACAGTATTTAAGTAATTTGAGACATGACATAAGTGTAGCATGCTCGGGAGGAACAGGTAACTTTGGACCTGTTTCCCAAATCTCTCCAGTACTGGGGGTTTCCTGACCTTACGTCCCAGGGTGTTGTACACTAACTGATAGAGATCCACTGCTAACAACAGTCAACAACTCCATTATTGTTGTATCATTGTACCAGCATGGTAGAAGGTGAATTAGGTGGGCCTTGACCTTTTTTCATCCATTAAATCCTATGTTCTAAAACACAGAGGGGCTACTCCATAGCTGAATCAAAGCCCAGCAACTGAGTGCTCTCACCATCCTCCTACCATGTCCCCCAAACCACCACCTCCCATTTCTTCTCAAACGCAGCGACTCTGAGGTTATATCCTACTCTGATATCCCAGCAACAGGGCTAAGCCTCACGCCTGAGCTCAGACTGCCAATGTTAGCAGGCTATTTAACTGTGAAGGGAGGAACATCAGCATCACAGCCAGATACAAACCATCACACCCTTCAAAATTCAGCACAGTGGCCTGTCCAAGCTCAGTGCAAGGTTCAGCCCAGCAACCAGCCCTGTATTAGTTCATTAGGCCGTTGGGGAAAGTTACAGGGAAGAGGTTTCAATGTAGACGGTTACACCAGTCACCTTGATGTCCGTATGGAGCTTCTCGTAATTGACATCAATCGGATTCTTGGCATCATCTGCCTTCCCGCCTTTGAGGAGACTGTACGCGACCTCAATGTCCAGCAGGCTGTCCAGCATCTGCACCTTGGCCTGTAGGTCAAGATAGGTCAACGAAAAGAACAGTGAGGACCCAGAAGCAGCAAATGACAAGTCATGATAAGGCCAGGTTATCAGGTTATATGAGGAGAGAGAGAGAGGGAGGGAGGCGGGAGGGAGGGCTGGGAGAGGGAGGGAGGCGGGAGGGAGGGCTGGGAGAGGGAGGGAGGGCTGGGAGAGGGAGGGAGGCGGGAGGGAGGGCTGGGAGAGGGAGGGAGGGCTGGGAGAGGGAGGGAGGCGGGAGGGGGGGCTGGGAGAGGGAGGGAGGCGGGTGGGGGGGGCTGGGAGAGGGAGGGAGGCGAGGGGGGCTGGGAGAGGGAGGGAGGCGAGGGGGGGGCTGGGAGAGGGAGGGAGGCGGGGGGCTCACTCGGGACTCTCTGGATCGTGACCAGGATTCAGCAATTCTCCTTTAGCTAACATAAAACCAGCAAGTCGAATGTGTTTTCCACTGCAAATCGGCACAAACTCGGTCCAGATGCTGAAAACCCATCTCATGTCAGGATATTTCATAGAATAGAATAACATAGCATAGACAGAGGCCATTCGGCCCATCATACCTGTGCCAGCACTTTGGCAGAGCTATCCAATCAGTTTTACCCAGTCTGCTCTTTCCCCGTAGCACTGCAAATATTTCCTTTGCAAGTACCTCAGGATCTCAGGGGTTGGTTAGCTCTTGGCTAGTAGGCTCGAGTGTGTTGCAGAAAGATGCCAACAGTGTGGGTTGAATCCCCACACCAGCTGTGGTAGTTCATGGAGGTCTGTCCCACACTTACCCCTCGAACTTTACATTACCAATGGACTCTCTCTAATGAAGAGAGATGCCTATGGTCCTTTGGGACTACAGCTAGAATTTCAGGCAGTGCATTCCAAATCATAACTCTCTGGATGTATGGTGGAATTAGGAGAGAGAGAATCCATGACTAGTCTTCTGTATCAGAGCACATACCCAAGGCTGGAAAAGCTTCATCTAACCCTATTGCCCACCTTATTTTAAAAAGTATTACTGGCTCTAGAAATTTGAAAGGGAAAACAGCAGAGAACAACCGCTGGTGACGTTGTGGCCCGGATGTCTGAAGTGCCCGTTTCCTTGGAAACAGCTGATCTTTCACCCCCTCAAGATCAAAGCTTTAATCCAGCATCCACACTGATGTCTCTCCGTGTCTCAGATGGTCTAATTTGATTTGAGTTTGCAGCTGCCCAACGAATGAAACCACAAAGCAACGCAACGACTGCCGCTTAACTCAGCAATAAGTGGGCAATCTCCAGCCAGTAGGGGATAGCGAGCATGAGAAATGAAGTAAGGAACACTCTTCCAAGATGGTAGTTTAAGGCTCAAGGAGAGCCGTAAAAGGGAATTGCTCGATTGTGAAAAGTAGCAGAAGTAGACGCACTTTGTCTTTGTATTACGTTTATAACGGAGGCACATAAAGCAGCGACAGCCATCCTTATTCTTGAGGACAGGACTGAGGCATACAGCCGAGTTAGGAAAGTCTCTTACCTTAACCAGCAGTAAAATACCCAAATACAACACAGGAGATGACCATTCGGTCCATCGCGTCTCTGCTAGCTCTTTGATGGAGCTATCCAATTAATCCCATTCCCCTGCTCTTTCCCCATAGCTCTGCAAGTTATTTCCCCCTCGAGTATTTATCCAATTCTCTTTTAAAATATAAGGAATAGGGGGCGGGAATGGACCATTCGGCCGCTTGAGCTCCCTCCTCCGTTCAATAAGATCATGGTTGATTTCTACTTTGACTCCACTCTCCTGCCCTATCCCCATGTCCTTCGATTCCCTTGTCAGTGAATCTGCTTGCACCACCTTTTCGGGCACTGCACTTCAATTCACGACAACTCTGCAGAAAAAGAATTGTTCTCATCTCCCTCTCTGGTTCTTTTGCCAATTATCTGAAATCTGTATCCACTGGTTACCGACTCTCCTGTCAGTGGAAACAATTTCGCCCTATCTAAATCAATCAAAACCCCCCATCATTCTGGAAAAAAACCTCGACTAAATCAGCATGGTTACCTGGATATATTCTTCATTATTCAAGAGTGGCGGTTTCTTCATTCCAAAGTCGTGTGGTATGAGCGTGTAGAAGCGATTGGAAAGATCCAGTATCTTAGATTCCACCCCATTGTTAGCAACAACCTTAACACAGCAAATGACAGGCATTTGTCTTTCGGCATCTTCCACAGAAATTCATCTTTCTCACCAAAATTTTATTCAACAATATATTGTTTTTAAAAAGTACTGAAGAAGGAATTAACTCCAATCTTTGATATTTTACTTCATGGATATCACTGGCAAGGCTGACATTTATTGCTCCTCCCTAGTTCCTCTGGGGTGGGGGTGGTGGTGGTGGTGGGTTGCCTTCTTGAACCGGTTCCGTCCTCGCAGTGGCAGTGGACTTGTGGAATGCTCAGTTGGGAGGTCTCAGCTCTCCTCATGGCTCACGAGTAAATACACTTCCCTGTGTGGTACTGAGCCACACTGACCAGGGCGGAGCACTGCCCAATGCGCTATTGAGATATACTGACCAGGGCGGAGCACTGCCCAATGCACTATTGAGATACACTGACCAGGGCGGAGCACTGCCCAATGCACTATTGAGATATACTGACCAGGGCGGAGCACTGCCCAATGTGCTATTGAGATACACTGACCAGGGCGGAGCACTGCCCAATGCACTATTGAGATATACTGACCAGGGCGGAGCATTGCCCAATGCACTATTGAGATATACTGACCAGGGCGGAGCACTGCCCAATGCACTATTGAGATATACTGACCAGGGCGGAGCACTGCCCAATGCACTATTGAGATATACTGACCAGGGCAATGCTATGGTTCCAAACGGACAATTCTGACTTTGGTGTCTATTCACAAACTATCAGAATTATTGGGTACCATAACCACTAGCAAGGAGAGAACACCGCAACCCTACCTGCTGAACCTCACTAAGGATGGAGTATGCACTTTGAATTTGCCTCTTGCTCAGTTTACCCAGGGGCATCTTCTGAAGATCAATCTGTTGGGAAAGAAAACATCGTCAATGATGGCAATAACTGTCAGACGGACCCAGAGAGACATGAAATACAGTACTTCCACTACAGCCTGATACATATAGAAATGCACATATACTTTGTACATAAATATGTTTAGATATCTTCAAGCGACACACTTTTCTGCACGCCAAGTTTTTGTGCCATATTTTAAATTTTGTGCCCATTATTTTTAATCTACAATGCAACTTCCCCAAGTTCAGAAATTGTCTTCAAATTATCTTTGAATCCCATCCTCTAATTAACCCGAGTGTCAGCTAAAGGGAAATTAGCCTCTAAGTGACCCAGGAAGGCACAATGATTACACCTTGCAGACACACACGGCAGCACAACAGAATAATACCTGATCCGAAGAGATCTTCAGGAGTGTTGCTCCCACCACTGCCAGAGGATAAAACGGAGCCACAGTGCCACCTAGTGGCTGCAGCTGAATAGTGTGACCAGAACCTGTTTACATTGAGAGTTCCCATTCTAAATGCACACTGCTAGTTTCAACATTCCAAGTTGACTTAAAACATTGCGACCAAAAACTGTGATAAGAGGAAGTGGCGCTTGTGGACAAGAAATACGTGGTTAAAGGTTTGTAATCTAGGTATTTTGTGGCATAACAGCCCTTCCTCCAACCTAATACAAGCAGCAACAGGGGAAGATTTGCTATTACAGAAGTGCGGCTAATTGGAAAGCTCTTTCAAAGGACTGACATAGGTATGATGGGCTAAATGGACAACCTCTGTGCTGCAAAATTCTCAAATTAAAAAATAAACTATTGCATATTGCACACCTCACCTTACAATAGTAAATATGTTTACTACCAGTATGAAATACCTTTATTTCTAACAAATTATCAAACTTTGTCAAAGGGTCTAGATGCCCCAATCCGCCAATCGAACACTTCCTATTTATTAAACGTGACAGCCCGCGGCTCCGTTTTCCTCACCCTGTATACGACCCCATGACGACCCACCCCACCTCCCTCCCTCCTCATACCTCAAACTCCACCATGGCTTTCTTCATACTCTCCACATCAAAGATGGTCTTGATGAGGTCTTGCACGGCCTTATCCAGCTTGGATTTGGTGCTGGAACTGGCTGTCAGCTTCTTCACAGCTTCTTCATCCTATGGGGGAGAGAGATTGAGAAACATCAGTTACTGAAGGTGCATTATCAGTGGAGTGACATCCCAGAGACCCAGGGGGTGTATGTCCACAAATCTTTGAATGTAACAGGACAAGTTGAGAAGGCTATTTAACAAAGCATATGGGATCCTCGGCTTTATTAAGAGAGATACAGAGTACAAAAGCAAGGCCTCAGCTGCAGTATTGAATTC
The DNA here is from genome assembly GCF_036365525.1 of Heterodontus francisci. Classification (NCBI taxonomy): domain Eukaryota; kingdom Metazoa; phylum Chordata; class Chondrichthyes; order Heterodontiformes; family Heterodontidae; genus Heterodontus; species Heterodontus francisci. Next base: position 190,649,210 of record NC_090373.1, read on the forward strand.
CATTACAAAGTTAACGTTTCGAGTCGATGACCTTTCATTAGAACTGTCAGACCTGTTGAGTATTTCCAGCATTTGGTTTTTATTTCAGATTTCTAGTAATACTTTGTTTTGTACTGTGTTAAATTCTTGTGGTTACATTTTTGGAAGGATTGGCAAGGCCTTGAAGAGAATGCAGAGATTTACCAGAATAGTTCCAGGAATGAGGAACTTCAGTTACATGGTTAGATTTGAGAGAGGTGTGCAAAATCATGAAGGGTTTCTGAGAGAGTAAATCAGTGGCAGGAGTGTTGGTGACCAGAAGAAAACAGATTTAAGATAATTAGCATAAGAGCCAGAGGGAGGATGAGATTTTCCTTTATGCAGTGAGTTGTTGTGATCTGGAATGCACTGCCTGAGAGGATGGTGGAAGCAGGTTGAATAACTACTTTCAAAAAGGAACTGGATAAAAACTTGAAGAGGAAAAAAAGTAGCAGGGCTATGAGGAAAGAGCAGGGGAGTGGGTCTAAGTGGATAGCTCTTTCAAAGACCCCTCAGGCACAATGGTCTGAATGACCCTCCTTTTGTGCTATGAATCTATGGTTAAATAATCCCAGCTAGGGCTGTAGGAACATAGGAATTACTAGACGCCAGGAAGACTGCGGTCCATCTATTTGGCATCTCCATCCTAGTACAATGTTAGAGATAATAGAGTTGTTGACTAACCATAGCAATCAATCTCTATTGATCATTTTCCGGGTGAGACTTTAAATATTGGAGTGATGGGTGGTAGGGAAATCTGCCCAGGGGTGAGGAGAGGAACCTACCTGGCCATAGTCGATCTCCAGAGGGTAGAACTTGTTGGGGTATTTGGTGAAGTTCTGGGAATGCCAGGCGTTGCCAGTCTTCTCCTCGTAAAGCCCGAGGAAATGATCGACTGCTTCCTCTTTGGACGACATCTTCTCCAGCTTGTTGCCGCCGATGGTGGTCCCCACCCGGCCCCAGGACCTGAACACCCAGTACCTGTGGCAGTGGAGCCAAGCTTCCAATCAGAGACTGACCTTGTTCAATACAAGAACCACCCGTGTGTCTCCAGCGCGCTTTCCCTGTTATATTCCTCATCCCTCTGCCTTGATGCTGTTGCCTGGATTCAGTCCCACAGGATCCCCACCCATCACTGACCACCACGCACCCCACCCCCCCCACCAACAACACCCCACTCCCCATGGAGTTCTCTGGTAGACTGGCCGATAGACAGGTGCGAGGCCACAACACAAGAAATATGCGGCTACAGAAGGTTTGTAATCGGGCCTCTCTCCTACCCCCCCCACTCTACCAAGCTTGATGGCAGGCAAGGTCAGGTTCAGCCTTGGCTGGGCAGGCCTCACACAGTTCAACAGCCCATATGGAGGCCAATGTGTGAAGATCAGACCAGGTGAAGATTCAGCGCAGGAAGACTCTGAGCCAACATTACTGACCCAAGAAGGGTGAAGGTAAAACCAATAGTCACCTCCCTTTAGTCCAGATGTCCAGCATCATGTCTGCAGTCACCAGACTAATTAATCAAAGACAGTCAGCACTGCTTTGTTAAGGGAAGGTCATGTCTGACTAAAATGATTGAATTTATTGAGGAGGTAACAAGGAGGATTGATGACAGTAAAGCATTTGATGTAGTCTAGATGGATTTTTAGCAAGATTTTTGATAAGGTCCCACATGGCAGACTGGGCATGGAGGTAAAAGCCCAGGGCAAAGTATCAAGTTGGATCCAAAACTGGCTCGGAGGCAGGAAGGAATGGGTGTTTTTGTGACCGTAAGGCTGTTTCCAGTGGGGTTCTGCAGGGCTCAGTACCAGGTCCCTTTCTGTTTGTGGTCGACATCGATGATCTGGATTTGAATGTAGGGAGCATGATAAAGAAGTTTACAGATGTACAATAATTGGCCTTGTGGATGATAATGAAGAAAACTGTAGACTGCAGGAAGATATCAATGGATTGGTCAGGTGGGTGGAACAGAGGCAAATGGAATTCAATCAGAAGAAGTGTGCGGTAATATATTTGGGGCAGGCTAACAAGGCAAAGGAAAACACAATAAATGGTAGAATACTGAGAAGTGTAGAGGAGCAGAGGAAGTATGGAGTGCATGACAAAGATCCCTGAAGGCAGCAACACCAGTAGATAAGGTGGTTAGGAGGCATACGGGATACTTGCCTTTATTAGCCGAGGCATAGAATATAAGAGCAGGGAGGTTATGCTGGAAATGTATTAAACAACGGTTCGGTCACAGCTAACGTACAGCACGCAGCTCTGGGACCGCACTATAGGAAAGATTTGACTGCACTAGAGAGGGTGCAGAGGAGAATTAAGAGAATGCTAACTGGACTGGAAAATTTTAATTACGAGGGACAGACAGAGAGGGAGGGGGAGAGAGAGACAGACAGACAGAGAGGGAGGGGAATAGAGAGAGAGGCAGACAGAGAGGGAGGGGAATAGAGAGAGAGGCAGACAGAGAGGGAGGGGAATAGAGAGAGAGGCAGACAGAGAGGGAGGGGAATAGAGAGAGAGGCAGACAGAGAGGGAGGGGAATAGAGAGAGAGGCAGACAGAGAGGGAGGGGAATAGAGAGAGAGGCAGACAGAGAGGGAGGGGAATAGAGAGAGAGGCAGACAGAGAGGGAGGGGGGAGAGACAGACAGAGAGGGAGGGGGGAGAGACAGACAGAGAGGGAGGGGGGAGAGACAGACAGAGAGGGAGGGGGGAGAGACAGACAGAGAGGGAGGGGGGAGAGACAGACAGAGAGGGAGGGGGGAGAGACAGACAGAGAGGGAGGGGGAGAGAGACAGGACAGAGAGGGAGGGGGAGAGAGACAGGACAGAGAGGGAGGGGGAGAGAGACAGGACAGAGAGGGAGGGGGAGAGAGACAGGACAGAGAGGGAGGGGGAGAGAGACAGGACAGAGAGGGAGGGGGAGAGAGACAGGACAGAGAGGGAGGGGGAGAGAGACAGGACAGAGAGGGAGGGGGAGAGAGACAGGACAGAGAGGGAGGGGGAGAGAGACAGGACAGAGAGGGAGGGGGAGAGAGACAGGACAGAGAGGGAGGGGGAGAGAGACAGGACAGAGAGGGAGGGGGAGAGAGACAGGACAGAGAGGGAGGGGGAGAGAGACAGGACAGAGAGGGAGGGGGAGAGAGACAGGACAGAGAGGGAGGGGGAGAGAGACAGGACAGAGAGGGAGGGGGAGAGAGACAGGACAGAGAGGGAGGGGGAGAGAGACAGGACAGAGAGGGAGGGGGTGAGAGACAGGACAGAGAGGGAGGGGGAGAGAGACAGGACAGAGAGGGAGGGGGAGAGAGACAGGACAGAGAGGGAGGGGGAGAGAGACAGGACAGAGAGGGAGGGGGAGAGAGACAGGACAGAGAGGGAGGGGGAGAGAGACAGGACAGAGAGGGAGGGGGAGAGAGACAGGACAGAGAGGGAGGGGGAGAGAGACAGGACAGAGAGGGAGGGGGAGAGAGACAGGACAGAGAGGGAGGGGGAGAGAGACAGGACAGAGAGGGAGGGGGAGAGAGACAGGACAGAGAGGGAGGGGGAGAGAGACAGGACAGAGAGGGAGGGGGAGAGAGACAGGACAGAGAGGGAGGGGGAGAGAGACAGGACAGAGAGGGAGGGGGAGAGAGACAGGACAGAGAGGGAGGGGGAGAGAGACAGGACAGAGAGGGAGGGGGAGAGAGACAGGACAGAGAGGGAGGGGGAGAGAGACAGGACAGAGAGGGAGGGGGAGAGAGACAGGACAGAGAGGGAGGGGGAGAGAGACAGGACAGAGAGGGAGGGGGAGAGAGACAGGACAGAGAGGGAGGGGGAGAGAGACAGGACAGAGAGGGAGGGGGAGAGAGACAGGACAGAGAGGGAGGGGGAGAGAGACAGGACAGAGAGGGAGGGGGAGAGAGACAGGACAGAGAGGGAGGGGGAGAGAGACAGGACAGAGAGGGAGGGGGAGAGAGACAGGACAGAGAGGGAGGGGGAGAGAGACAGGACAGAGAGGGAGGGGGAGAGAGACAGGACAGAGAGGGAGGGGGAGAGAGACAGGACAGAGAGGGAGGGGGAGAGAGACAGGACAGAGAGGGAGGGGGAGAGAGACAGGACAGAGAGGGAGGGGGAGAGAGACAGGACAGAGAGGGAGGGGGAGAGAGACAGGACAGAGAGGGAGGGGGAGAGAGACAGGACAGAGAGGGAGGGGGAGAGAGACAGGACAGAGAGGGAGGGGGAGAGAGACAGGACAGAGAGGGAGGGGGAGAGAGACAGGACAGAGAGGGAGGGGGAGAGAGACAGGACAGAGAGGGAGGGGGAGAGAGACAGGACAGAGAGGGAGGGGGAGAGAGACAGGACAGAGAGGGAGGGGGAGAGAGACAGGACAGAGAGGGAGGGGGAGAGAGACAGGACAGAGAGGGAGGGGGAGAGAGACAGGACAGAGAGGGAGGGGGAGAGAGACAGGACAGAGAGGGAGGGGGAGAGAGACAGGACAGAGAGGGAGGGGGAGAGAGACAGGACAGAGGGGGAGGGGGAGAGAGACAGGACAGAGGGGGAGGGGGAGAGAGACAGGACAGAGGGGGAGGGGGAGAGAGACAGGACAGAGGGGGAGGGGGAGAGAGACAGGACAGAGGGGGAGGGGGAGAGAGACAGGACAGAGGGGGAGGGGGAGAGAGACAGGACAGAGGGGGAGGGGGAGAGAGACAGGACAGAGAGGGAGAGGGAGAGAGACAGGACAGAGAGGGAGGGGGAGAGAGACAGGACAGAGAGGGAGGGGGAGAGAGACAGGACAGAGAGGGAGGGGGAGAGAGACAGGACAGAGAGGGAGGGGGAGAGAGACAGGACAGAGAGGGAGGGGGAGAGAGACAGGACAGAGAGGGAGGGGGAGAGAGACAGGACAGAGAGGGAGGGGGAGAGAGACAGGACAGAGAGGGAGGGGGAGAGAGACAGGACAGAGAGGGAGGGGGAGAGAGACAGGACAGAGAGGGAGGGGGAGAGAGACAGGACAGAGAGGGAGGGGGAGAGAGACAGGACAGAGAGGGAGGGGGAGAGAGACAGGACAGAGAGGGAGGGGGAGAGAGACAGGACAGAGAGGGAGGGGGAGAGAGACAGGACAGAGAGGGAGGGGGAGAGAGACAGGACAGAGAGGGAGGGGGAGAGAGACAGGACAGAGAGGGAGGGGGAGAGAGACAGGACAGAGAGGGAGGGGGAGAGAGACAGGACAGAGAGGGAGGGGGAGAGAGACAGGACAGAGAGGGAGGGGGAGAGAGACAGGACAGAGAGGGAGGGGGAGAGAGACAGGACAGAGAGGGAGGGGGAGAGAGACAGGACAGAGAGGGAGGGGGAGAGAGACAGGACAGAGAGGGAGGGGGAGACAGACAGGACAGAGAGGGAGGGGGAGACAGACAGGACAGAGAGGGAGGGGGAGACAGACAGGACAGAGAGGGAGGGGGAGACAGACAGGACAGAGAGGGAGGGGGAGACAGACAGGACAGAGAGGGAGGGGGAGAGACTGGACAGAGAGGGAGGGGGAGAGACTGAACAGAGAGGGAGGGGGAGAGACAAGACAGAGAGGGAGGGAGAGAGACAAGACAGAGAGGGAGGGAGAGAGACAAGACAGAGAGGGAGGGAGAGAGACAAGACAGAGAGGGAGGGAGAGGACAAGACAGAGAGGGAGGGAGAGGGACAGAGAGGGAGGGAGAGGGACAGAGAGGGAGGGAGAGGGACAGAGAGGGAGGGAGAGGGACAGAGAGGGAGGGAGAGGGACAGAGAGGGAGGGAGAGAGAGAGAGAGGGAGGGAGGGAGGGAGAGAGAGAGAGAGAGAGGGAGGGAGGGAGGGAGGGAGGGAGGGAGGGAGGGAGAGAGAGAGAGAGGGAGGGAGGGAGGGAGGGAGGGAGGGAGGGAGGGAGGGAGGGAGGGAGGGAGAGAGGGAGGGAGAGAGACAGCTCTCAGGGCCATGGCGAAGAGATTACTGAGAGTTCCTGTCCTTGCTCGTCACCCAGTAGCTCTGGTGAGGATTGTGGGTGTGAATAGGGCAGGTGGGCTCAGATACCCCATCAGCAGGAAACCTGTTAACATAGATTGTCCAGGCACAGAAGCAAAGGTAACTGGGGGATTGCAGAGGAAGGCAGAGAAAAACAAACCGTTCACTCCGCCCCTCCCCACATCTCTTCGTACACAAGAAAATCGGATGCGTTAGGGTACTCTGCTTCGTCGAGGCTGTTTCTTGTGCTGTCTTTATCAGGGCTATCTCAATCCTGGACTGACCCTTTAGCAGCAGGCTCCTCATCTAATCCCATATGATCAAACCCATCTATTAACATTTCAACTGGCATTGATATGGTTCCTTTCTAACGGCTTTGATTAAAAACCTCTCCATTCTTTAACGGAGGGCTTGGCTGAGGCAGCAGGAACGATCTCAACTCCCAACTGAAAGGCCTAGTTCAGCCTAACCCACCCCACCAGCCTCGGTTAGAGGGTCCCTCCGCACAGGCCAGAGCCAATCGTGGAACCCTGCACCAACCTCCTCTTGTTGTCATCCTCCAGGAGCTGCAGCTTGTAGTAGGAGTTTGTGCCACGGACTATGTCCACCAAACCCAGCGTAGCGCTGAGAATTCTGCCACCCTGCTCGAAGACGTGAGCAGAGTCCTCCAACCCTGAAACGAGCCAATGAGAGGTCAGGTTCCTCCTGTTCACAATTCATCCCCAACCCTCCCATTCCAGGACTGGTTCTAACTCTTTCTGATATCCCCGAGCTACCAGGCCCAGTGACCTTGATTCCCCACTCCGCATTTACATTAATATGGTCAGCTGTGGCTCAGCATGTCCACTCTTGCCTCGGAATCAGAGGTCGTAGGTTCATAGTCCCACTCCAGAGACTTGAGCACGAAACCTAGGCCGACACTCCAATGCAGTACTGGGGGAGTGCTGCATTGTCTTGTGGATGAGACGTTAAACCGAGGCCCTGTCCGCCCTTGCAGCTGGATGTAAAAGATCCCAAGGCACCATTTCAAAGAACAGGGGAGCTTTCCCCGCGATCATGGCCAGTTTTCTGACCACACTGAGGATGGCTCTGGCCTGTGTGGAGGGACCCTCTAACTGAGGCTGCTGCATTCGAGGCCCAAGCTGTGTTCCCACACTCCGCACCACCACCATTCCCAGTGATGAGCAGATTAATGGTCCTGCACACTCTGAAATGCTCCGTTTTAGGGCTGAGGAGGGAGAGCAGGGACAGGCCAAACTAAAAAAGGAATGTTCAAGTAATCGGAGACATGACTTGTGGTGAGTGCAGCAGGCTCGGGTGGAACAGATGGCTCTAAGCCTTTGCTCCCAAATCTCTCCACCACTGCTGGGGGTTTTCCCCACTTCATGTCTCAGTCTGTTAGAGATTGATTGCTATACTCAGTCAACAACTGCATTATTGTTGTACTATCATACCAGGAGGGTAGAAGATGAATGAAATGGGACCTTGGGTCTTTTTAACATCCAGAAATTGTTATGTTTCTATATGGAAACATCCGCAGTTGGTGCTTGAACTCCACATACCAGAGTCAGGATCCACCGCACCCCCTCCTTTAACTGTCAGCTTCATCTTCTTTTCTGATTTGCTGGAGCCTGTAAGAGAGTCAAACTTGACTGAGTTTCATATTTACCAAATCTCAGCGGAAAACTGAAGAATATTTTCTGACAATGTGGCTGATTCTTAACTGCCCTCTAACAAGGTCGAGCCAATCTCTCCAGTGGGCCCAAAGCCACTACAAAGCAGAACTGAGCGCACACCTTCACCACATAGACTGCAGCCACTCACCGCCACCTTCTCGAACGCAATTAGGGACGCCCACTTATAAACTCCTGAGCTGCCCTCGGTGTGAGCCGTGGCTCAGAGGTTAGCACTCTCACCTCTGAGTCCGAAGGTCACGGGTTCAAGCCCCACCTTAGCGACTTGGGCATAAAATCTGAGCTGACACTCCAGTGCGGTACCGAGGGAGTGCTGCATCTTTCACATGAGATGTTAAACTAAAGGCGCGCCCGGCTCTCAGGTGGATGTAAAAGATCCTATGGAACTTTGCAAAGAGTTATTCTCGGCATCCGGCCCAGTATCTATCCCTCAACCAACCAACCCCTCTGTACGGCCAATCATAGATCATACCTGACCTGAACCTCAACTCCATTTCCCTGCTTTTGACCTATATCCCTTAATACAACAGATTATCGAATTGTTTATTTCACTGCAGTTTGTGGAATCTTGCTGTGCACAAATTGGCTGCCACATTTCTTACATCGTGACAGTGACCTCACTTCAAAATGTACTTCACTGGCTGTAAAGCATTTCGGGACATCCTGAGGTTGCGAAAGGTGCTATATAAATGCAAGTCTCTCCTAACAGACAACAGTCTAGGCTCTGACCGTGCGAACCTCTGTCTCTCTGTTACCTTCCTCCTGCTTGACTTTGCCGCTGGAGCTTTTCGTGGCCTTGTTCCCAGTGGACTTCTCAGCGATGGGTGGCTCCGGGACCACCTCAGCGGTGAGTGTGGGCCCCCAGGGTGAGATCGTGTGGACTGACAGCAGCTCCTGAAGTCTTTTCCCTGACTGGAGATCAGCGAGGAGGTCTTCAGAAACCACCCTGACGTTGGCCTCCTTCACCTCTTCCATCTTCTTGGTCATTTTGTCCAACTCCTCTGTAGGAAAGTCACCAGCAGTCAGTCAAAACCGCCTGGGAGGTGGGCGCGGTAACCAATAAAGGACAACAGCAACAGAAATTGGCCATTCAGTCCCTCGAACCTGTTCTACTTACATAGGAACATAACAGGAGGCCATTCAGCCCCTCGATCCTGTTCTGCCATTCAATTAGATCATGGGTGAACTGCATCTCAAATCCATCTACCCATCTAAGGTTAACTCTCCAGCCACTCCTGGTGACTCAGAGGGCACTTAGGGAAGGACACCAAATGCCAATTTTTCCAGCATCTCACACACCTTGAAACAGGATAGAGTAAATCTCCCTCTACACTGTCCCATCAAACACCCCAGGGCAGGTACAGTATGGGTTAGATACAGAGTAAATCTTCCTCTACACTGCCCCATCAAACACTCCCAGGGCAGATACAGTGCAGGTTAGATACAGAGTAAATCTCCCTCTACACTGTCCCATCAAACACTCCCAGGGCAGGTACAGTATGGGTTAGATACAGAGTAAATCTTCCTCTACACTGCCCCATCAAACACTCCCAGGGCAGATACAGTGCAGGTTAGATACAGAGTAAATCTCCCTCTACACTGTCCCATCAAACACTCCCAGGGCAGATTCAGTGCAGGTTAGATACAGAGTAAATCTCCCTCTACACTGTCCCATCAAACACTCCCAGGGCAGGTACAGTATGGGTTAGATACAGAGTAAATCTCCCTCTACACTGTCCCATCAAACACTCCCAGGGCAGGTACAGTATGGGTTAGATACAGAGTAAATCTCCCTCTACACTGTCCCATCAAACACTCCCAGGACAGGTACAGTGTAGGTTAGATACAGAGTAAATCTCCCTCTACACTGTCCCATCAAACACTCCCAGGACAGGTACAGTATGGGTTAGATACAGAGTAAATCTCCCTCTACACTGTCCCATCAAACACTCCCAGGGCAGGGGTTCGACAGTAAATCTCTATTGCGACTACAAATCTCATCTCTAATTCCAGTACAGCCTCCCCCGACATAACAGTGTGACATATTGAAATTTTCCTCACTAACCAATCAGTGGCCTCTGTGAGGGAGAATATCAAACTAGTCCTGAATTAGCAGCTGAGTTGTGTTGTGGTATGAGGGCGTGTGAGAGTCTGCAAGGGCGTAACAGAAAGATTGTACCACATCAACCTTCTTTAACCCAAAGAGAAAAACAAATATGTGCTCCTCAGTAAATTGCTCACAATTAACCTGAACAGATTCAATTAAAGGACGGGTCCCCGGGCGAAAGGACGGGTCCCCGGGCGAAAGGACGGGTCCCCGGGCGAAAGGACGGGTCCCCGGGCGAAAGGACGGGTCCCAGGGCGAAAGGACGGGTCCCAGGGCGAAAGGACGGGTCCCTGGGCGAAAGGACCCCATTGAGAAGCACCATACTTTGTGAACTGATGCACAGCTTGGCTTTGATGGCTGTTCCGGTGATCTTCCCTCCAAACTCCTCCACCAGAGTCTTCACCTCATCCTTTTTCCTCGTGAGCTTCCCCAGGAGGAGGACTTTCATGTTTGTCAGAGGCAGGCCTGGCGAGCAAAGAGAAAAGCGTGACAATATGAAAGACTTGTAACAAATTCATTGCCCTCCCCCAGGTGATACTGGACGGCCTGAGGAAGGAGCCATGGTTCAAGTCCCAGTCACCATGGGTTAAGATGATCTCAGGCCCATGTGATCATAGCTGACCTGAACCTCGGCTCCAGTTACCTTCCTTTGATCCACATCACTTAATACATCAGTAAAACAGATTATCTTGTTCATTGCGGTTTGTGGAATCTTGCTGTGTACAAATTCGTTGCTGCATTTCTTACTTGATATGGAGCCTATGATTGACCTCAAGGGACAGGGTGGGCTTGCTGGACGAGAGGCAGGGTGGGGTAGTGGAGGCAAAGCAGAGTGAGTCAAATTGGAGCGGTCTACTCCAATCACAGTCCTAGCTCCACACTGGAGCTGTCTTCTCCACTCCCAGAGTGATCTCCATATCGGAACTGTCCAGTCCAATCAGTCCTAGCTCCACATTGGAGCTGTCTACTCTAATCACAGTCCTAGTTCCACACTGGAGCTGTCTATTCCACTCCCAGAGTGATCTCCACATTGGAACTGTCCAGTCCAATCACAGTCCTAGCTCCACATTGGAGCTGTCTCCACTAATCCCAGACTCAGTTCCACAGTGGTGCTCTCTACGTCAATCACTCCTTGCTCCACACTGGAGCTCTCTACTCCAATCATAGTCCTAGCTCCACACTGGAGCTCTCTGGAGGGGTGCAGGAACCAGGAGCAGGTATCACCAAGGTGCACAGAATACTGGGGGAGATAGATAGCACGAGAGTAGGGAATAGTAAGTTATTAGGTAGGGTCAGAGTAAGGAAGAAAATAATAAAGTCCGAATCAGGGTTAATGTGCATGTATGTGAATGCATGGAGTGTGGTTAATAAGATTGGTGAGGTACAGGCACAGATTGCCATGTGGAAATATGATGTTGTGGTTATAACAGAGAACTGGCTCAAAGAAGGGCAGGACTGGGTGTTAAATATTCCTGGATACAAGGTGTTCAGGAAAGATAGGAAAGGGAAAAATAGGGGAGGGGTGGCGGTATTAAGGACAGTCTTGCAGTGCTGGAGAAAAAGGATGTCCTAGAAGGGTGGAGGACAGAATCAATTTGGCTGGAGTTAAAGAACAAAAAAGGTGCAGTTACATTGCTCGGTGTTGTCTATAGGCCACCAACTAGTGGGAAGGACGTGGAGGAACAAATTTGCAAGGAAATTACAGAGAGGTGCAAAAATTATAGAGTAGTTATAATGGGGGATTTTAATTATCCAAACAGAGATTGGGATAGTAGCAGTGTAAAGGGCAGTGAGGGGGAAGAGTTCCTACAGTGTGTTCAGGAAAATTTTCTACAGCAGTATGTTGCTAGTCCAATGAGAAAAGAAGCACTGCTAGACCTGGAACTTTGGAATGAGGTGACCCAAGTGAATCAAGTATCAGTAGGAGTGCATTTAGGGCACAGTGATCATTGTATCATAAGGTTTAGGCTGACTATGGAAAAGGACAAAGAGAAATCCAGGGTAAGTATAATTAACTGGGGAAAAGCCAACATCAATGGGGTAAGAATGGAGCTGGGGCGAATAAATTGGGAGTCAAAATCTGGCAGGAAAACCAGTAGCTGAACAATGGGCTACCTTCAAAGAAGAGATACTTTGGACACAGTCGAGGTATGTTCCCTCGAAGGGGAAAAGTAGGGCAAACAAATCCAGAGCTCCCTGGATGACAAAAGAGGTAGAGATTAAGATAAAGACCAAACAGTGTGCTTATGACAGATGCCAGGTAGAAAATACTATTGAGAACCAGGCTGAGTATAGAAGGTCCAGCGGGAAAGTGAAACAACAAATAAGAGGGGCAAAGAGAGAGCATGAAAAGAGACTGACAGCTAGCACTAAAGGAAATCCCAAAGTTTTCTATAGGCATAGAAATAATAAAAGGTGGTAAGAGGAGGAGTGGGGCTGATTAGGGATCAGAAAGGGGACATACACAGAGAGGCAGAGGGCATGGCTGGGGTATTAAATGAATACTTGGCATCTGTCTTTACCAAGGAAGATGATGCAACCCAGGCAATGTTGAAAGAGGAGGTACGTCAGACACCAGAGGGGTTTAAAATTGATCAAGAGTAAGTACTAGATAGGCTGTCTGTACTTAAAGTGGATTAAGCATCAGGACCGGATGAGATGCATCCAAGGCTACTGAGGGAAGTGAGGGTGGAAATTACAGAGGCACTGGCCATAATTTTTCAGTCTTCCTTAGACTCTGGGATGGTGCCAGAGGACTGGAGAATTGCAAATATTACACCCTTGTTCAAAAAAGGGTGTAAAGATAAACCCAGCAACTACAGGCCAGTTTAACTTCGGTGGTGGGAAAACTTCTAGAAAAAGTAATTTGGGACAAAATTAATAATCACATGGACAAACGCGAGTTAATTAAGGAAAGCCAGCATGGATTTCTTAAGGGAAAATCATGTTTAACTAACTTGCTGGAGTTTTTGAGGAGGTAACAGAGAGGGTTGATGAGGGCAATGCTGTTGATGTGGTGTACATGGACTTTCAGAAGATGTTTGATACAGTGTCACACAACAGACTTGTGAGCAAACTTGTAGTTCATAGAATAAAAGGGACGGTAGCAGCATGGATACGAAATTGGCTGAGTGAAGGAAACAAAGAGTAGTGGTTAATGGATGTTTTTCGGATTAGAGGAAGGTTTATAGTGGAGTTCCCCAGGGATCAGTGCTGGGACCCTTGCTTTTCCTGATCTATATTAATGACCTAGACCTTGGTGTACAGAGCACTATTTCAAAGCTTGCAGATGATACGAAACTTGGAAACATTGTGAACTGAGAGGAGGATGGTGTAGAACTTCAAAAGGACTTAGACAAGTTGGTAGAATGGGCAGACAGGTGGTAGATGAAGTTCAATGCAGAGAAATGTGAAGTGATTCATTTTGGTAGGAAGAACATGGAGAAATAATATAAAATAATAGGTACAATTCTAAAGGGGGTGCAGGAGCAGAGAGAGCTGGGTGTACATGTGCATAAGTCACTGAAAGTGGCAGGACAGGTTGAGAGAATGGTTAATAAAGCATTCAGTAACCTGGGCTCATTAATAGGGACATAGTGTACAAGAGCAAGGAAGCTATGTTGAACTTGTATAAGATACTAGTTCGGCCTCAGCTGCAGTATTGTGTCCAATCCTGGGCTCCGCACTTGGATATATTCAATGACCCAGCCTCCGCTGCTCGCTGAGGAAGAGAATTCCAAAGATTAACGACCCTCAGAGAAGAAATTCTTCCTCATCGCCTCTTAAATGGGAAACTCATTATTCTGAAACTAGTCGTAGATTCCCCCACGAGGGGAAATATCCTCTCAGCATCTACCCTGTCAAGCCTCCTCAGAAACTTATATGTTCCAATCAGATCACCTCTCATTCATTTGAATTCCACCACGAACCTTCTCTGAACTGCTTCTAATTCAATCCTTAAAATAAACAGACCAAAACTGTACACAGTCTCGCCAATGCCCCATACAGCTGTAGCAAGACATCCCTACTTTTATACTCCATCTCCCTTGCAATAAAAGCAAACCTTGCATTTGCCTTCCTAAATACTTGCTTGGTGGTTTTTTGTGATTCATGTACAAGGACACCCAGATCTCTCTGTACTGCAGCATTCTGCAGTTTCTCTCTATTCTTCCTGTCAAAGTGGACAACCTCACATTTTCCTACATTATATTCCATCTGCTTTGAACTATATCGCCGTTCCTTCACAATCGCTGGGTCAAAATCCTGGAACTCCCTTCCTAACAGCGCTGTGGATGTTCCTCCCTCACATGGACTGCAGCGGTTCAAGAAGGCACCACCACCTTCTCAAGGGCAATTAGGGATGGGCAATAAATGTTGGCCTTGTTAGTGATGCCCACATCCCATGATAGTATCAAGAGAAAAAGCCTACTTTCAGCTGGGTCTCATCAGTGGAGAGAAAACGCCACTTTACACACTCTGGCGCAGGTCGACGAGAATCCCAGGAATCGAGACTCAAACACCTTCAGCTGCCCTAAGTTTTAGAAAAGAACGCCCTAAATCTCTACAACTTCTCTCTCCTCCTTTAAGATGCCTCTTAAAACCTACCTGTTTGACCACCTGTTCTAACATCTCAAGTGGCTCAAAGTCAAATATTGTTCGATAACGCTTCTGTGAAGCATCTTGGGATGTTTGACTATGTTGAAGGTGCTTGTTGCTGCTGTGTTCAGGGGAATCTAAAGGGACCTTTACCACTCGCGATCCTACTTTTAAACTCGGTTTTAAAAAAAGGAGTCACTTGAAACAACTGCCAAACTGAGATTATTTTAAACACCTCCCCACCAGTTGAAGTATTTCTTTGCAATTTTCTCGCCAGCGCATCCCAAAAAAATCCCCAAAACGCTCTCCCTTCAACTGGCTCTGGTTTCGAATCTAATCACAGCCAGGGCACAGTGTGATCCCGGGCTGGGCATGCTTACCTACGGGTGTCGCGGGAACGCCGGTGTCAGTGGAGCTAGAATTCTCAGTGCTGGCAGCTGGAAGGGTGGGTGGGAAAATCCGGACCTGCCTCTTGAACTTGAACTTCTTCAGGTAGGGAATCTCGTGGAATTCCTGGAAATCACAAATTCCGCAGGTGAAGGCAAATCATGTAAACGCGCATGATGGCCCAGCTAAGGGAGAGTGTGCTGGGCTCACTGTAACTCAAGGTCAGACAAGGCCTGTCCAGACTGCAAGGAGACATCTCAATCCCAATGGACTCTGGGATTCCAGTCAAAGACACACGGCCCCGAGAGTAAACGGGTATGATATAGTTGGGATTACGGAGACATGACTGCAAGGTGACCAGGGATGGGAAATGAACATCCAGGGATATTCAGTATTTAGGAAGGACAGACAAAAAGCAAAAGGCGGGGAGTTGCACTCTTGGTTAAAGAGGAGATTAACACAATAGTGAGGAAGGATATTAACTCTGACGACGTGGAATCTGTATGGAATCTGCAGCTGAGGTGTTTGAGAGCTGAGAAACAATAAGGGGCTAAAAACGTTAGTGGGGGTTGTATATAGACCCCAAACTGTCGTGGTGATGTTGAGAATGGCATTAAACAGGAAATTAGAGACACATGCAATAAAGGAACATCTGTAATTATGGGTGACTTTAATCTGCATACAGATTGGACAAATCAAATTAGTCACAATACCGTAAAGGAGGAATTGATGGAGTGTATACGGGATGGTTTTCTGGACCAATACATTGAGGAACCAACTAGAGAAAAGGCCATCCTAGACTGGGTATTGTCTAGTGAGAGAGGAATAATTGACAATCTAGTTGTGCGAGACCCCTTGGGGATGAGTGACCATAATATGATAGAATTCTTCATCAAGATGGAGAGTGACGTAGCTGATTCTGAGACAAGGGTCCTGAATCTTAGTAATGGAAACTACAAAGGTATAAGGCGCGGGTTGGCCATGATGGATTGGGAAACGTTACTTAAAGGGATGACGGTGGATAGGCAATAGCAAACATTTAAAGAGCGCGTGGATGAACTGCAACACTAGTTTATTCCTGTCTGACACAAAAGTAAAACAGGAAAGGTAGCCAAACCATGGCTTACAAGGGAAATTAGAGATAGCATTAGATCCAAGGAAGAGGCATATAAAGCTGCCAAAAAAAACAACAGACCTCAGGATTGGGAGCAGTTTAGAATTCAGCAAAGGAGGACCAAGGGATTGATTAAGAAGGGGAAAATAGAGTGCGAGAGCAAGCTTTGACAAGGTCCCACATGGCAGACTGGTACAAAAGGTGAAGTCACATGGGATCAGAGGTGAGCTGGCAAGATGGATACAGAACTGGCTCGGTCATAGAAGACAGAAGGTAGCAGTGGAAGGGTGCTTTTCTGAATGGAGGGGTGTGACCAGTGGTGTTCCGCAGGGATCAGTGCTGGGACCTTTGCTCTTTGTAGTATATATAAATGATTTGGAGGAAAATGTAGCTGGTCTGATTAGTAAGTTTGCGGACGACACAAAGGTTGGTGGAGTTGCGGATAATGATGAGGATTGTCAGAGGATACAGCAGGATATAGATCGGTTGGAGACTTGGGCGGAGAAATGGCAGATGGAGTTTAATCCGGACAAATGTGAGGTAATGGTCTAATACAGGTAGGAAGTATACAGTAAATGGCAGAACCCTTAGGAGTATTGACAGGCAGAGAGATCTGGGCGTACAGGTCCACAGGTCACTGAAAGTGGCAACGCAGGTGGATAAGGTAGTCAAGAAGGCATACGGCATGCTTGCCTTCATCGGTCGGGGCACAGAGTATAAAAATTGGCAAGTCATGAGGGACTTGAGGTTGTTTTCGTTAGAGAGAAGGAGCAGGAGAGGTGACTTAATAGAGACATATAAGATAATCAGAGGGTTAGATAGGGTGGATAGTGAGAGTCTTTTTCCTCGGATGGTGATGGCAAACACGAGGGGACATAGCTTTAAGTTGAGGGGTGATAGATATAGGACAGATGTCAGAGGTAGTTTCTTTACTCAGAGAGTAGTAGGGGCGTGGAACGCCCTGCCTGCAACAGTAGTAGACTCGCCAACTTTAAGGGCATTTAAGTGGTCATTGGATAGACATATGGATGAAAATGGAATAGTGTAGGTCAGATGGTTTCACAGGTCGGCGCAACATCGAGGGCCGAAGGGCCTGTACTGCGCTGTTATGTTCTATGTTCTATGCTGCAGCTGTACAGAACTTTAGTTAGGCCACACTTGGAATATTGCGTGCAATTCTGGTCGCCACACTACCAGAAGGACGTGGAGGCTTTGGAGAGGGTCCAGAGGAGGTTTACCAGGATGTTGCCTGGTCTGGAGGGCATTAGCTATGAGGAGAGGTTGGATAAACTCGGATTGTTTTCACTGGAATGACGGAGGTGGAGGGCGACATGATAGAGGTTTACAAAGTTATGAGCGGCATGGACTGAGTGGATAGTCAGAAGCTTTTTCCCAGGATGGAAGAGTCAGTTACTAGGGGACATAGGTTTAAGGTGAGAGGGGCAAAGTTTAGAGGGGATGTGCGAGGCAAGTTCTTTACACAGAGGGTGGTGAGTGCCTGGAACTTGCTGCCGGGGGAGGTGGTGGAAGCAGGTACGATAGTGATGATTAAGAGGCATCTTGACAAATACATGAATAGGATGGGAAGAGGGATATGGTCCCCAGAAGTGCAGAAGGTTTTAGTTTAGGCAGTCATCAAGATCGGCGCAGGCTTGGAGGGCTGAATGACCTGTTCCTGTGCTGTACTGTTCTTTGTTTGTTCTTGCGGGAAACATAAAAATTGACTGTAAAATTTTCTATAGGTATGTGAAGAGAAAAAGATTGGTGAAGACAAATGTAGGTCCCTTACAGTCAGAAACAGGGTAATTTATTATTGGGAATAAAGAAATGGCTGACCAACTAAATGCATACTTTGGTTCTGTATTCACAAAGGAGGACACAAATATCATACCAGAAATGTTGGGGAACACAGGGCTTAGTGAGAGAGAGGAACTGAAGGAAATCAGTATTAGTACAGAAATGGTGTTGGGGAAATTGATGGGATTGAAGGCCGATAAATCCCCAGGGCCTGATTGTATGCATCCCAGAGTACTTAAGGAAGTGGCCCTAGAAATAGTAGATGCATTGGTGGTCATCTTCCAAGATTCTACAAACTCTGGAACAGTTCCAACAGATTTGAGGGTAGCTAATGTAACCTCACTATTTAAAAAGGGAGGTAGAGAGATAGCAGGGAATTATAGACCAGTCAGCCTGACGTCAGTAGTGGGGAAAATTCTGGAGTTCATTATCAAAGGTTTTATAGCAGAGCACTTGGAGAACAGTGGTAGAATTGGACAGAGTCAGGATTTACGAAAGGGAAATCATGCTTGACAAATCTACTAGAATTGTTCGAGAATGTAACTAGTAGAGTTGATGAGGGGGAGCCAGTGGATGTGGTTTATTTGGACTTTCAGAAGGCTTTCGACAAAGTCCCACATAAGAGATTAGCGTGTAAAATTAAAGCACATGGGATTGGGGATAGTGTATTGCGATGGATAGAAAATTGGTTGGCAGACAGGAAACAAAGAGTAGGGATAAATGGGTCTTTTTCTGAATGGCAGGCAGTGACTAGTGGGGTACCACAGGGATCGGTGCTAGGACCCCAGCTATTCACAATATACATTAATGATTTAGATGAGGGAACTAAATGTAATATCTCCAAATTTGCAGATGACACAAAACTGGGTGGGAGGGTGAGTTGTGAGGAGGATGCAGAGAGGCTTCAGGGTGATTTGAACAAGTTGAGTGAGTGGGCTAATGCATGGCAGATGCAGTATAATGTGGATAAATGTGAGGTTATCCACTTTGGTAGCAAAAACAGGAAGGCAGATTATCTAAACGGCTATAAACTGAGAGAGGGGAATATGCAGCGAGACCTCGATGTTCTCATACACACCAGTCGCTGAAGGTAAACATGCAGGTGCAACAGGCGGTAAAAAAGGCAAATGGTATGTTGGCCTTCATAGCAAGAGAATTCGAGCACAGGAGCAGGGATGTCTTACTGCAATTATACAGGGCTTTGGTGAGGCCACACCTGGAATATTGTGTGCAGTTTGGGTCTCCTTATCTGAGGAAGGATGTTCTTACTATAGAGGGAGTGCAGTGAAGGTTTACCAGACTGATTCCTGGGATGGCGGGACTGACGTATGAGGAGAGATTGAGTCAGTTAGAATTATATTCGCGGGAGTTCCGAAGAGTGATGGGGGATCTCATAGAAACTTATAAAATTCTAACAGGACTTGACAGGATAGATGCAGGAAGGATGTTCCTGATGGTGGGGGAGTCCAGTACCAGGGGTCATAGTCTAAGGATACAGGGTAAACCATTCAGGACTGAGATGAGGAAAAATTTCTTCACCCAGAGAGTGGTGAGCCTGTGGAATTCACTACCACAGAAAGCAGTTGAGGCCAAAACATTGTAAGTTTTCAAGAAGGAGTTAGATATAGCTCTTGGGTCTAAAGGGATCAAAGGATATGGGGCGAAAGCAGCAACAGTTTACTGAGTTGGATGATCAGCCATGATCATAGTGAATGGCGGAGCAGGCTCGAAGTGCCGAATGGCCTACTCCTATTTTCTATGTTTCTAGGCCCCTCAGGCTGGGTGAGGGGCCACATTTTAGAATCAAAGAGTCATGCCTACTAGCTACAGGCCTTTAAAGCCCACTTACCATCAAAGAAACAACCTTCAGGAGGGGCAAGAAAAAGTACATGGTGAAGGGAACAAGCAACGCTGAAGTCACGAGTTCAAATCCCACCCCAGCAAGCTTTTATCATATTCTCGGGATGGGTATGAATGGCCAGTTTCCTTCCCTCAAAGACATTTGATGAACCAGTTGCATTTTACAACAAAATTTGACAGCTTCATGGTCGCTTTTACTGTTACAAGCCTTTTTCAACTCAAATGTAAATTGTGAAACTGCCCTGGTGGGATTTGAACTCACATCCTCCTGATTACTAGTCCTGAAACCTAACCACTACACACCAGAGCCTGCACAAACTGGGCTGGCACCAGAAAATAAAACTGTGAAGCTGTGCCCAGTTTATTGCTCACACCTCAGAAGGTAAGCATGACACAGGACACAAGTTTAGCAGTGAGGAGTAATCGTATAACAAAGAACTTCTTTGCCTAGAAAGGTGAGAATGTTTGGAGTTGACACTTAAAAGCAGTTTCAAAATCCATCAACATGACAGTGACAGCACTTGACAGAATCGTACAGCACAGGAGACCATTCAGTCTATCGTGCCTGTGCCAGCTCTTTGAAAGATCTATCCTACTTGTGCCACTCCCCTACTCTTTCCCCACAGACCTGCATATTTCACCTTCTCAAGTATTTATCCAATTCCCTTTTGAAAGTTATTATTGAATCGGTTTCCACAGCCCTTTCAGGCAGAGCATTCCAGACCGTACAAACTCGGTGTGTAAGGAAAGTTTTCGTCTCCCCCTGGTTCTTTTACGAATTATCTTGGAGAAAGAAGTGAATACTTGTGGCCTTTTGTGTTGCTAGTTCAGTCGCTCAGCTCTTACTGATTGTGAGTGGAGACCCTGGGCGTGAGCGGAGACCCCCACCCAAGAGCACAGAGCCTTGCTCACGAGCAGAGTTGAAGGCTGCAGCAGTGACTGACACAGCTATTCTGAACCAAAGTTTCTTCCAGCTTCAGGATGGGGACTTACTGGAATTTGTTCCAAGAGCAGTAGCAATAACTCCTGAGCTGCCAAAGTAACCCTCACTGCTGCCCCCCGCCCCAGGGGAAGCTACCAGAACAGCAGCACACCGCCATCTAATGGCTGACATCTGATACTACAGCACTGTGTGCCACACCAGTTGCACTGCCAATGCCTGGCAGAGCAGCCAATTAAACAGCAACTGAAGGTCAACAGACAAAGGAAATACTCGGTGCAATGCAAGTTCAAAAGCAAAGGAAAATAAATGTTTTCAAGATACAAGCACATAAAATAAAAACTGCTCCGAGCCAAGCTGACACTCAGCAGACAGGGAGGAGTGAGTCTTGATATCCCTCGCCACTAATAAGAGGGAACCTGCATTTATATAGCATCTTCAGAATGTCCGAAAGCACTTCAAAGGCAATGAAACCGTGTTGTGCTGGCAAACTGGCCACCTTGTTTCCTACACTATAACAGTGACTGCACTTCAGAAGGTTGTGAAAGGCGCTACAGAAATGCAGGTTCTTTTACGCCCAGTTGAGGGGGCAGACAGGGCCTCGGTTTAACGTCTCACCTGAAAGAAGGCACCTCCGACAATGCAGCACTCCTTCAGTTCTGCAATGGAGTCTCAGCCTGGGTTTTTATGCTCAACTGTCTGGAGTGGGACTTGAACCCACAACTCAGAAGACAGTGTGCTACCGACAGAACCACAGCCGACACCCGAAGAAACAAAAACAATCTGCAACCAATAAAAGCCATAAACACAGGTTACTGTTATGGCAGTGCTGTCACATACCTTCGGCGTGACCCAGTCCTTGCAGCTGGGTGTTTGGGTACAGGCACTACACTTGGTCCAGGCTGTAACGTTACCGGTGCAGCAGTAGGCATCGCCTTTCAGTACCAACTGCCCTTTGCATTCTTTACAGGGCACCAGGGCACCGAACGCCATCCCGTCAGACACCCGGTCCAGGATCTACACACAACCAGAACAAAACATACATCAGCAGGGGTAGGGGTTACAGAACTCAAACATCCTGCAGTCAGCGCACTCAATCTCCACGGCAACAACCTAAACGCCATTACAATAAAGGCTGATGCATGCGCCCATCAATCCCAACTCCCACACCATCCCAGGCTGCTAATACTAACATCCCATCGAGTTCTCATTTGTCCACTACTGCAGCCACAGCGTTGGGCGATCAGTGCCCAGCCAAACCTGCAGGGCCACACAACTCAAACAGGGCGAACCACTGACGACAAATATACAAAGAGCCTTCATCTTGGCCGAACAGCCAAGGTTTGGGTCCTCCTTATCCAAAAGGGAATATTTTACATGCAAGCCAATCACAACAGGAGAGGCCATGTCAAGTGAGCCAATCACAAGGGGGCAGTGTCGGGCGAGCCAATCACAACGCAAGAGGCAGTGTTGGGTGAGCCAATCACAACGCAAGAGGCAGTGTTGGGTGAGCCAATCACAACAACAGGGCAGAGTCGGGCGAGCCAATCACAACAACAGGGCAGAGTCGGGCGAGCCAATCACAACAAGGGGCCATTGTCGGGCGAGCCAATCACAGCAGGAGAGGCAATGTCGGGTGAGACAATCACAGCAGGAGAGGTAATGTCGGGCGAGCCAATCACAGCAAGGGCGGCAGTGTCAGGCGAGCCAATCTCAACACGAGATGCAGTGTCAGGCAAGCCAATCACAAAAAGAGAGGCAGTACTGAGTGAGTCAAACACATAAGGAGCAGCAATGGTGGGTAAGCCAACCATAATAGGAGAGCTATTCATCAGAAAGCCAATCAAAATCAGAAGCGCTGTCAAGGAAGGTAGCATCATCAGAGCACATGCGTCGGAGACGGAGAAACTGTGAGAATGGAATGGAGTCCTTACAGGAGGCAGGGTGTGAAGAAGTGTAGTTGAGGTAGCTGTGGGAGTCAATGGGTTTATAATGGATATTAGTAGACAGCCTATCCCCAGAGACGGAGACAGAGAAGTTGAGGAAGGGAAGGGATGTCGGAGATGGACCATGTAAAGGTGAGAGAAGGGTGGAAATTAGAAGCAAATTTGATAAAGTTTTCCAGTTCGGGGCGGGAGCAGGAAACGGCACCGGTACAGTCATCAATGTACCGGAAAAAGAGTTGGGGGAGGAAGCCTGAGTAGGAATAGAACAAAGAATGTTTGACATATCCCACAAAAAGACAGGCATAACTAGGACCCATGCGGGTACCCATAGCAACACCTTTTACTTGAAGGAAGTGCGTGGAGTTGAAGGAGAAGTTGTTCAATGTGAGAACAAGTTCAGCCAGGCGGAGGAGGGTGGTGGTGGATGGGGACTGGTTGGGCCTCTGTTCCAGGAAGAAGCGGAGAACCCTCAAACCGTCCTGGTGGGGGATGGAGGTGTAGAGCGATTGGACGTCAATAGTGAAGAGGAGGCGGTTGGGGCCAGGAAACTGGAAATTGTCAAAATGACGTAGGGTGTCAGAAGAGTCATGAATGTAGGCGAGAAGAGACTGGACCAGCGGAGAAAAGATTGAGTCAAGCTAGAAAGAAATAAGTTCAGTGGGGCAGGAGCAGGCTGACACAATGGGTCTGCCGGGACAGTCCTGTTTGTGGATTTTGGGAAGACTCCAATGGTGAGTTTGCACAAATATGGCAACTTTGATCAGAAAGCACTCCAGCCCCTCCCCTCCACTCCTTTACATTTCTATCTTCACACAGAAAAGAGGAATATAGGACCAGGAGAGGTCATTCAGCACATCAGGCCTCTTGATATGATCATGGCTGATCCGTATGAGACCTCTCCTAGACTGTGCTGACAGACAAAAGAGGCATCAAAGTCACTTACTGCTGACTCTCCGGAGGGAACCTCTGTTGGTTCGCGATGAGAAGCTCCTTCAGGTCATTAGTAGAGCATCTAGTCTGTCAGACTCAGCCTTAATAGCAGATTAAAGGTCACTTACTGCAGATAGTGGTGAGGGAGAGAGTGAGGGAGAGAGTGAGATGGAGTAGGCGAGGAGGGGGCAGAGGGATAGCGAGGGGGTGGGGGGAGGGAGAGAGAGGGGAGGTGGGGAGAGGGGAGAGGTAGAGGAGAGGGGGGAGGGAGGGGCGAGGAGAAGGCGAGGGGGGAGGGGGGGGAGGGTAGGAGAGGGGGGGTAGGGCGAGGGGGGTTAAGGGCGAGGGGGGGTTAAGGGCGAGGGGGGGTTAAGGGCGAGGGGGGGTTAAGGGCGGGGGGGGTTAAGGGCGGGGGGGGGGTTAAGGGCGAGGGGGGGGTTAAGGGCGAGGGGGGGGTTAAGGGCGAGGGGGGGGTTAAGGGCGAGGGGGGGGGTTAAGGGCGAGGGGGGGGGTTAAGGGCGAGGGGGGGGGGTTAAGGGCGAGGGGGGGGGTTAAGGGCGAGGGGGGGGTTAAGGCGAGGGGGGGGTTAAGGGCGAGGGGGGGGGTTAAGGGCGAGGGGGGGGGTTAAGGGCGAGGGGGGGGTTAAGGGCGAGGGGGGGGGTTAAGGGCGAGGGGGGGGTTAAGGGCGAGGGGGGTTAAGGGCGAGGGGGGGGTTAAGGGCGAGGGGGGGGTTAAGGGCGAGGGGGGGGGTTAAGGGCGAGGGGGGGGGTTAAGGGCGAGGGGGGGGGTTAAGGGCGAGGGGGGGGTTAAGGGCGAGGGGGGGGGTTAAGGGCGAGGGGGGGGGTTAAGGGCGAGGGGGGGGGTTAAGGGCGAGGGGGGGGGTTAAGGGCGAGGGGGGGGGTTAAGGGCGAGGGGGGGGTTAAGGGCGAGGGGGGGGGTTAAGGGCGAGGGGGGGGGGTTAAGGGCGAGGGGGGGGGGTTAAGGGCGAGGGGGGGGGTTAAGGGCGAGGGGGGGGTTAAGGGCGAGGGGGGGGTTAAGGGCGAGGGGGGGTTAAGGGCGAGGGGGGGGGGTTAAGGGCGAGGGGGGGGGTTAAGGGCGAGGGGGGGGTTAAGGGCGAGGGGGGGGGTTAAGGGCGAGGGGGGGGGTTAAGGGCGAGGGGGGGGTTAAGGGCGAGGGGGGGGTTAAGGGCGAGGGGGGGGTTAAGGGCGAGGGGGGGGTTAAGGGCGAGGGGGGGGGTTAAGGGCGAGGGGGGGGTTAAGGAGAGGGGGGGGGTTAAGGGCGAGGGGGGGGTTAAGGGCGAGGGGGGGGTTAAGGGCGAGGGGGGGGTTAAGGGCGAGGGGGGGGGTTAAGGGCGAGGGGGGGGGTTAAGGGCGAGGGGGGGGGTTAAGGGCGAGGGGGGGGGTTAAGGGCGAGGGGGGGGGTTAAGGGCGAGGGGGGGGGTTAAGGGCGAGGGGGGGGGTTAAGGGCGAGGGGGGGGTTAGGGCGAGGGGGGGGGTTAAGGGCGAGGGGGGGTTAGGGGCGAGGGGGGTGGGGTTAGGGCGAGGGGGTGGGGTTAGGGGCGAGGGGGGTGGGGTTAGGGGCGAGGGGGGTGGGGTTAGGGCGAGGGGGGTGGGGTTAGGGGCGAGGGGGTGGGGTTAGGGCGAGGGGGGTGGGGTTAGGGGCGAGGGGGGTGGGGTTAGGGGCGAGGGGGGTGGGGTTAGGGGCGAGGGGGTGGGGTTAGGGGCGAGGGGGGTGGGGTTAGGGCGAGGGGGGTGGGGTTAGGGGCGAGGGGGTGGGGTTAGGGCGAGGGGGGTGGGGTTAGGGGCGAGGGGGTGGGGTTAGGGGCGAGGGGGGTGGGGTTAGGGGCGAGGGGGGTGGGGTTAGGGGCGAGGGGGGTGGGGTTAGGGGCGAGGGGGGTGGGGTTAGGGGCGAGGGGGGTGGGTTAGGGGCGAGGGGGGTGGGGTTAGGGGCGAGGGGGGTGGGGTTAGGGGCGAGGGGGGTGGGTTAGGGGCGAGGGGGGTGGGGTTAGGGGCGAGGGGGTGGGGTTAGGGGCGAGGGGGGTGGGGTTAGGGGCGAGGGGGTGGGGTTAGGGGCGAGGGGGGTGGGGTTAGGGGCGAGGGGGGTGGGGTTAGGGGCGAGGGGGGTGGGGTTAGGGGCGAGGGGGGTGGGGTTAGGGGCGAGGGGGGTGGGGTTAGGGGCGAGGGGGGTGGGGTTAGGGGCGAGGGGGGTGGGGTTAGGGGCGAGGGGGGTGGGGTTAGGGGCGAGGGGGGTGGGGTTAGGGGCGAGGGGGGTGGGGTTAGGGGCGAGGGGGGTGGGGTTAGGGGCGAGGGGGGTGGGGTTAGGGGCGAGGGGGGTGGGGTTAGGGGCGAGGGGGGTGGGGTTAGGGGCGAGGGGGGTGGGGTTAGGGGCGAGGGGGGTGGGGTTAGGGGCGAGGGGGGTGGGGTTAGGGGCGAGGGGGTGGGGTTAGGGGCGAGGGGGGTGGGTTAGGGGCGAGGGGGGTGGGGTTAGGGGCGAGGGGGGTGGGGTTAGGGGCGAGGGGGGTGGGTTAGGGGCGAGGGGGTGGGGTTAGGGGCGAGGGGGTGGGGTTAGGGGCGAGGGGGGTGGGGTTAGGGGCGAGGGGGGTGGGGTTAGGGGCGAGGGGGGTGGGGTTAGGGGCGAGGGGGGTGGGGTTAGGGGCGAGGGGGGTGGGGTTAGGGGCGAGGGGGGTGGGGTTAGGGGCGAGGGGGGTGGGGTTAGGGGCGAGGGGGTGGGGTTAGGGCGAGGGGGGTGGGGTTAGGGGCGAGGGGGGTGGGGTTAGGGGCGAGGGGGGTGGGGTTAGGGGCGAGGGGGGTGGGGTTAGGGGCGAGGGGGGTGGGGTTAGGGGCGAGGGGGGTGGGGTTAGGGGCGAGGGGGGTGGGGTTAGGGGCGAGGGGGTGGGTTAGGGCGAGGGGGGTGGGGTTAGGGGCGAGGGGGGTGGGGTTAGGGGCGAGGGGGGTGGGGTTAGGGGCGAGGGGGTGGGGTTAGGGGCGAGGGGGGTGGGGTTAGGGGCGAGGGGGGTGGGGTTAGGGGCGAGGGGGGTGGGGTTAGGGGCGAGGGGGGTGGGGTTAGGGGCGAGGGGGGTGGGGTTAGGGGCGAGGGGGGTGGGGTTAGGGGCGAGGGGGGTGGGGTTAGGGGCGAGGGGGGTGGGGTTAGGGGCGAGGGGGGTGGGGTTAGGGGCGAGGGGGGTGGGGTTAGGGGCGAGGGGGGTGGGGTTAGGGGCGAGGGGGGTGGGGTTAGGGGCGAGGGGGGTGGGGTTAGGGGCGAGGGGGGTGGGGGTTAGGGGCGAGGGGGGTGGGGTTAGGGGCGAGGGGGGTGGGGTTAGGGGCGAGGGGGGTGGGGTTAGGGGCGAGGGGGGTGGGGTTAGGGGCGAGGGGGGTGGGGTTAGGGGCGAGGGGGGTGGGGTTAGGGGCGAGGGGGGTGGGGTTAGGGGCGAGGGGGGTGGGTTAGGGCGAGGGGGGTGGGGTTAGGGGCGAGGGGGGTGGGGTTAGGGGCGAGGGGGGTGGGGTTAGGGGCGAGGGGGGGTGGGGTTAGGGGCGAGGGGGGTGGGGTTAGGGGCGAGGGGGA
>NC_090373.1:190676321-190788821 GCF_036365525.1 Heterodontus francisci
CACCCTCCTCCTCCTCCTCCAGGGCCCAGTCTGCCCCACGCTCCTCCTCCTCCTCTAGGGCCCAGTCTGCCCCACCCTCCTCCTCCAGGGCTCAGTCTGCCCCACCCTCCTCCTCCTCCTCCTCCAGGGCCCAGTCTGCCCCACCCTCCTCCTCCTCCTCCAGGGCCCAGTCTGCCCCACCCCCCTCCTCCTCCAGGGCCCAGTCTGCCCCACCTTCCTCCTTCTCCTCCCAGGGCCCAGTCTGTCCCACCCTCCTCCCCCTCCAGGGCCCAGTCTGCCCCACCCTCTCTCCTCCTCCAGGGCCCAGTCTGCCCCACGCTCCTCCTCCTCCTCTAGGGCCCTGTCTGCCCCACCCTCCTCCTCCAGGGCCCAGTCTGCCCCACCCTCCTCCTCCTCCTCCAGGGCCCAGTCTGCCCCACCCTCCTCCTCCTCCAGGGCCCAGTCTGCCCCACCCTCCTCCTCTTCCTCCTCCAGGGCCCAGTCTGCCCCACCCTCCTCCTCCTCCTCCAGGGCCCAGTCTGTCCCTAACTCCTCCTCCAGGGCCCAGTCTGCCCCACCCTCCTCCTCCTCCAGGGCCCAGTCTGCCCCACCCTCCTCCTCCTCCAGGGCCGAGTCTGCCCCACCCTCCTCCTCCTCCTCCAGGGCACAGTCTGCTCCACCCTCCTCCTCCTCCTCTTCCTCCTCCAGAGCCCAGTCTGCCCCACCCTCCTCCTCCAGGGCCCAGTCTGCCCCACCCCCCTCCTCCAGGGCCAGTCTGCCCCACCCCCTCCTCCTCCAGAGCCCAGTCTGCCCCACCCTCCTCCTCCTCCTCCAGGGCCCAGTCTGCCCCACCCTCCTCTCCTCCTCCTCCAGGGCCCAGTCTGCCCCACCCTCCTCCTCCTCCTCCTCCAGGGCCCAGTCTGCCCCACCCTCCTCCTCCTCCAGGGCCCAGTCTGCCCCACCCTCCTCCTCCTCCTCCTCCAGGGCCCAGTCTGCCCCACCCTCCTCCTCCAGGGCCCAGTCTGCCCCACCCTCCTTCTCCAGTGCCCAGTCTGCCCCACCCTCCTCCTCCTCCTCAGGGCCCAGTCTGCCCCACCCTCCTCCTCTTCCTCCTCCAGGGCCCAGTCTGCCCCACCCTCCTCTTCCTCCTCCAGGGCCCAGTCTGCCCCACCCTCCTCCTCCTCCTCCAGGGCCCAGTCTGCCCCACCCTCCAGGGCTCAGTCTGCCCCACCCTCCTCCTCCTCCAAGGCCCAGTCTGCTCCACCCTCCTCCTCCTCCAGGGCCCAGTCTGCCCCACCCTCCTCCTCCTCCTCCAGGGCTCAGTCTGCCCCACCCTCCTCCTCCTCCTCCAGGGCCCAGTCTGCCCCACCCTCCTCCTCCTCCTCCTCCTCCAGGGCTCAGTCTGCCCCCACCCTCCTCCTCCTGGGCTCAGTCTGCCCCACCCTCCTCCTCCTCCTCCAGGGCCCAGTCTGCCCCACCCTCCTCCTCCTCCTCCACGGCCCAGTCTGCCCCACCCTCCTCCTCCTCTTCCTCCCCCAGGGCCCAGTCTGCCCCACCCTCCTCCTCCTCCAGGGCCCAGTCTGCCCCACCCTCCTCCTCCAGGGCCCAGTCTGCCCCACCCTCCTCCTCCTCCTCCCCCAGGGCCCAGTCTGCCCCACCCTCCTCCTCCAGGGCTCAGTCTGCCCCACCCTCCTCCTCCTCCTCCAGGGCATAGTCTGCCCCACCCTCCTCCTCCTCTAGGGCCCAGTCTGCCCCACCCTCCTCCTCCTCCTCCCCCAGGGCCCAGTCTGCCCCACCCTCCTCCTCCTCCTCCCCCAGGGCCCAGTCTGCCCCACCCTCCTCCTCCTCCTCCCCCAGGGCCCAGTCTGCCCCACCCTCCTCCTCCTCCTCCCCCAGGGCCCAGTCTGCCCCACCCTCCTCCTCCTCCTCCTCCAGGGCCCAGTCCTACTAATTTCTTTTTTCCAGGTTTTCAACTACCGAGCACTGGACACTGGGCTGCAATCAGGGTGGAAATCCTACTCCTACAGCACCTCCCTCCCTGCCGCTCACCCATCTCGGGATGCAGAGACCAGTTAGATCCCCAATCACTGCAAAGACTGACTGGGAACCAAACCTCAGGCTCTCCTGGTTCACCAGTGTCAGAATCACGCCGGCAGAGGCAGGGGCCTCTCACTCACTCACTCACATTTCTAACAATGACTTTAATATAGTAAAACATCCCAAGGTGCTTCACAGGAGTGTTATTAAACAAAACTGACACCAAGCTACATAAGGAGATATTAGGGCAGAGGACCAAAAACTTGGCCAAAAAAAGAGGTAGGCTTTAAGAAGCATCTTAGAAGAGGAGAGGGAGGTGGAGAGGTTTAGGGAAGCACAGATGAAGATCTTCACTCTATACCTCTTTTTAAATGAAAAAGGATCCCTGTAGTGTTGCTCATGGGTATCTGAAGGACAGCTATGTTTGGCTGCTAACCTGGCCTGTCCCTCTACGGGTGCTCCTTAAACACTCCTCGCAGCAATACACGCGCGTGTCGTTCCCTTCAAAAAATATGGTTCTGCATCAGTAACAAAGCGTGATGGAATTACACATTAAAAGATCTGCATAGAGCAGGCACTTCCTGAAAACGTCTCACTCACTTCCTGTCACATTTTTCCTGCCACACTTTCTTTTAAGCAACATCCAGTTAGGTAACAGGAGATCAACCAGAGATGCCACTGGATTTCTCCATATGTAAATCGAGCATTTTGATTTTGTTTTTCAATTAAAATGAGGGACACTGAGTTTGCCGTGGAACACAGGCATGAACAACCCATTGCTGCCAGGTACAAGGCTGCTGTGGCAACTTGAGGGCAGTGTATATGATATATTTGCAGGCTCCTCGGATGGGTCAGAGGGCACCTCTGACAGTGCAGCACTCTGTCCGGACTGCACTGGTAGCGCCAGTCTGAATTCTCCACTCAAGCCTCCAGAGCAGGACTTGAATCCACAACCATCTAACTCAGAGGGGAGAGTGCTACTCATTGAGCCATGGCTGGCTTAAATCACACTCGTACAAACTGGATAAGGTGGTGCAAAGTTAAAAGTTCATGTGGTTTACACGGTTCTCCACACCCCGTGAACTCAAGGCTACAACAGCCTCTTGTCCCATCATTTCCATCCCTCCCCCCTTCTCCTGAAGGATTTGACCACTTGCTGAGTTCCACAGGTGCTCATCCCATGATGCTACTTCTCGCATGCGAGAGACTAATAGACAAACAAGTTATTCCCTGACCATCACACATTTTTATTAAGTCAACACCAGGCAGCAATGTTCCTTGAACACGTACGTTTCCAAACTGGGATTCCTGCCCAGGCACACCATGAGGTCACGGAAGAGCTGAAGGGGTCCCTGAACTCACTGCCATTCTGGGTTTGTTACCTTACTGCCCGAGTCCTCTCTGCTCTTCTACTGACAACTCTATTTGTCTTTGGCTATCTGATTGCTGTTTTCAGTATTCTAAAGGAAGTAGATAATGTCGACCACACCAAGCTGCTCCTGCTTGTTCAGAGCAGCAGAACCAGAGGACACAGCCCACACTAGGAGGAGGACATACAGTCATTTACAACATAGGAGGCCATTCAGCCCATCAAGTCCATGCTGGCTCTCCACAGAGCAATCCAGTCAGTCCCACTCCCCTGCTCGAACCCCCTAGCCTTGCAAGTTTATTTCCTTCACGTGCCCATTCAATTTCCTTTTCAAATCATTGATTGTCATGGAGGGTGGTGGAAGCAGAGTCAGTGAGTTCCAGGTCATTACCATTCGCTGCGTAAGAAAGTTCTTCCTCACATTCCTGCTGCATCTTTTGCCCAGAACCTTCAATCTGCGTCCCCTAGTCCTTGTACCATCAGCTAATGGGAACATTAGCTTGTCTAACTTATCTAAGCCTGTCATAATCTTGTAAACTTCTATCAAATCTCCCCTCAATCTCCTTTGCTCCAGGGTAAACACCACCAGCTTTTCCAATGTAACCTTGTAACTGAAATTCCCTTCATTGGAACCATTCTGGTAAATCTCCTCTGCACCCTCTCAAGGACCCTCACATCCTTCCTAAAGTGTGGTGACCAGAACTGGATGCAATATTCTAGTTGGGGCCTAACCAGAGCTTTATAAAGGTTCAGTACAACTTCCCTGCTTTTGTACTCTATACCTTTATTTATGAAGCCCAGGATCCCACGTGCTTTACTAACCACTCTTTCAATATGTCCTGCCACCTTCAAAGATCGATGCACATGCACCTCCAGGTCCCTCTGTTCCTGCACACTTTTTAGAACTGTGTTATTAAGTCTATATTGCCTCACCCTATCCCGTCTGCTAAAATCATTTGTCACATTTATCTCCATTAAATTCCATCTGCCCATTCTGCTAGCCTATCTATGTCCTGTTGCAGGTGGTTCATATAATCCTCGCTGTTTGTCACTCCTGCAAGTTTCATATCATTGGCAAATTTCAAGATCCAATCCATTTATATAAAGCAGTGGTTCCAGCACTGACCCATGGAGAACTCAACTGTCTACCGTCCTTCAATCTGAAAAAATAACTATTTACCATAACTTACTGTTTTCTGTCCTTAAGCCAATTTTTTTTATCCAATTGGACACTGACCCTCCGATTCCATGAGCCTCAATTTTGTTAACCAGCCTTTTATGTGGTACCTCATCAATTGTTTTCTTAAAATCTAAATAGACAACATCCACCACATTCCCTTCATCAAC
Organism: Heterodontus francisci; assembly: GCF_036365525.1. Lineage (NCBI taxonomy): Eukaryota > Metazoa > Chordata > Chondrichthyes > Heterodontiformes > Heterodontidae > Heterodontus > Heterodontus francisci. Next base: position 190,681,054 of record NC_090373.1, read on the forward strand.
CTTCACTGTTACTTCATCAAAAATTCAAATAGTCAACCATGATCTGCCTTTTACTAATCTGTGCTCGCTGTCCTTAATTAACTCAAACCTCTCCAAGTGCCTGTTGATTATTTTCCCTGATTATTCTTTCTAAACCTTACCCACCATCAATGTTAAACTAACTGGCCTGTAGTTGCTAGGACTGTGCTTACACCCTTTCTTGAATAAGGGTGTCACATTTGCCACTCTCCAATCCTCTGGCACCTCCCCCATATCCAGGGAAGATGGAAGATTATGGAAAGCCCTTCCACTATCTCCATCCCCACTCCCTTTAGCAACCTGGGATGCAAACCATCCGGACTAGTTCGCTTATCTAGCCTAAGCTTAGTCAGCCTTTTCAGTACCTCCCCCCTCTCAATTTTTTACCCTATCCATTGCCTCTGCTCTCTCCACTTCTACCAATATTTTGTCAGATTCCTCTTCCCTAGTGAACACTTATACAATGTACTCATTAAGTATTCTTGCCTTGCCCTGTACCTCAAAGCATGTATTACCCTCATTGTTCCCAATAGGCCCCACTCTTACTACCCACTTACTATTTACATGCTGGTAGGAGATTTTTGTGTTCCCTGCCGTTCTGTGTACATATTCTGTCAGTCTTATTTTTCTCTTCATCACTGCTCTCAATTTTTTGTATTTGGCCTGGTTCTCACTTGAAGAATTCATCTGACATGCATCATACATTTTTTTTTTGTTGTTTCATCATAATCTCTATCTCTCATCTTCCAAGGAGCCTTGTTCTTGGTTCCCCTACCTTTCATCCTTGTTGGAATGTTCCTAGCCTGTACCTGAAGCATCTCTTCCTTAAAGATAACCCATTGTTCTGATATAGCTCTTCCTGCCAGTCTTTGGTTCCATTTTATCCTGTCTATATCCCTTCTCATCACATTAAAATTCACCCTCCCCCCCCAATCTAGCCATTCTACTTTATATCATCTGTGGAAAGAGAAGCAGAGTTAACGTTTCGGAACTCTTCCGAAGAAGGGTCACTGACCCGAAACGTTAACTCTGCTTCTCTTTCCACAGATGCTGCCAGACCTGAGTGATTCCAGCATTTCTTGTTTTTGTTTCAGATTTCCAGCATCCGCAGTATTTTGCTTCTACTTTATATCATTCCTTGCTTTACTGCATTACAGTCTAAACCTTAGGATACAATGATCACTCTCACCCAACTGCTCCCCCACAGATATTTGGTCCACTTGGCCCACCTCATTTCCCAGCACCAGATCCAGCAATACCTCTTTCTAGTCAGGCTGAGAACATACTGATCAAGGAAGTTCTCCTGAACATATTTCAGAAATTCCTCCCACTCCTTTCCCTTTACTATAAGATTATCCCAGTCGATATTTGGGTAATTAAAGTCCCCCAATATCACCACTCTATAGTTCTTGCACATCTCCCTGCAGATTTGCTCCTCTATCTCTCGCTCACTATTTGGAGGTCGATAGAACGTCCCCAGTAATGTGATCATACCCTTTTTGCTCCTCAACTCTAACCAAATGGATTCTATCTTTGCCCCCTCAAGGACATCCCGGCTTTCCATCACTACAATGTCTTCCCTAATCAGGACTGCCAACCCACTTCCCTTTTTTTCCTTCTCTTTCTCTTCTGAATACTTTATATCCTTGTATATTAAGTGCCTAGTGCTCACCATTTTTAAGCCATGTTTCCATTATTGCTACTACATTATATTCCCATACTGCTATTTGTGTTTGTAGCTCACCAACTTTATTCACCACACTTTGTGCATTTACACACAAACATTGTAATCCTGTCTTTGCATTTCTCGTATCCCTTCTCAGTCTGCTCCAATTTAATACAGAACTACTCCCTTCTCTAGTACTGTCTAACATTATGCACCTTACACCTTATTCCTCTTTTCTAGTTCCAAATGCTGGTGCCCATCCCCCTGCTAATTTAGTTTAAATCCTCTCCAACCACACTAGTAAATCACCCCGCGGCGACATTGGTCCCAGTCCTGTTGAGATGCAACCTGTCCCTTTTGAATAGGTTCCTTCTGCCCCAGAACTGGTCCCAATGCCCCAAGAATCTGAAGTCCTCTCACCTGCACCATGCTTCAAGCCACGGACTGATCCACCCTATCTTTGTACTTCTACTCTAACCAGCAAGTGATACTGAGATCACTACCTTCCATGTTCTATTCTTTAACTCCCTCCCTAGCTCCTGAAAATCTGACCATTTGACCTCAATACCTGCCCTTGCTATGTCGTTGGTACCAACATGTACCACAACATCTGGCTCACTCCCTTCCCCCTGCAGAATATCCTGCGCCCTTTCTATGACGTGCTTTACCCTGGCACCAAGGAGGCAACCACGCGGGACTCACGATAACAGCCCCCCTGACTATGTAATCTCCTATCATGTCTGCATTTCTACCCTTTGCTGCTCTCTCCTGTACAGTTCCCTGTCCATTGGTGGAGCATTTAGAAAATCTCAATGTAATCAGGCAGAGTCAACATGGTTCTGTGAAAGGGAAATCATGTTTAACTAATGTATTGGAGTTCTTTGAGGAAGTAACAATCAAGGTGGATAAAGGGGAACCTGTAGATGTGGTGTACTTGGATTTCCAGAAGACATTTGACAAGATGCCACATAAAAGGTTACTAAACAAAATAAGAGCTCATGGTGTAGGGGATAACATATTAGCATGGATAAAGGATTGGTTAGCTAACAGGAAAAGGACAGTAGGGATGAATGGGTCTTTTTCGGGTTGTCAAGCTGTAACAATTGGAATGCCACAGGGATCAGAGATGGGCCTCAAGTATTTACAATTTATGTCAGTGATTTGGATGAAGGGACTGAAGGTATGGTTGCTAAATTTGCTGATGACACAAAGACAGGTAGGAAAGTAGGTTGTGAAGAGGATATAAAGAGATAATAGATAGGCTAAGTGAGTGGGCAAAAAGTTGGCAAATGGAGTATCATGTGGGAAAATGTGAAGTTATCCACTTTGGCAGGAAGAATAGTGAAGCAGCATATTATTTAAATGGAGAGAGATTGCAGAACTCTGAGGTACAGAGGGATCTGGGTGTCCTGGCACATAAATCACAAAACATTGGTTTGCAGATACAGCAAGTGATTAGGAAGACAAATGGAATGTTGTCATTTATTGCAAGGGAAATGGAATATAAAAGTAGAGATGTTTTGCTACAGTTGCACAGGGTATTGGTGAAACCACACAGTATACAGCTTTGGTCTCATTTGAGAAAGGATATAAACGGGTTAGAGGCAGTGCAGAGAAGGTTCAATCGACTGATACCTGGGAAGAGGGGGGCAGTGGTTTGGGGGGGGTTTATCTTATGAGGAAAGGTTGGGTCTGCATCCAATGGAGTTTAGGAGAATGGGAGGTGATCTTATTGAAAATTATAAGATCCTGAGGGGACTTGACAGGGTGGATGCTGAGAGGATGTTTTCCCTTGTGGAAGAGGCCAGAACTAGGGTCTCTCATTTAAGATGGAGAAGAGGAGAAATTTCTTTCCCTGAGGGTGGTGAGTATTTGGAACTCTCTTCCCCAGACAGCGGTAGAGGCAGGGTCACTGAATATTTTTAAGGCAGAGGTAGATAAATTCTTGACTAAGAAGGGGTAGGTGGGAAACCGGAGTTGAGGCCGGAATCAGATCAGCCAAAATCTTATTAAATAGCGGAAGACGCACGAAGGGGTCAAATGGCCTATTCCTGCTCCTAATTTGCATCTTGGTATGGTGTGGACTGCACTCCTTCAAAGTGTTGTTACTCCCAGCAGTCGCCAATGCTGAATTCAAAACTAATCTGCAGACATATTATTTCAGTGAGGGAGTGGTTAATCTGAGGAACAGGCTCCTTAGGGAGATCAGGGAAGCAATCAGGGATTCGTCTAACTGTAAATGACAGATTTCTTCACAAAATAGTACTTTAGGATACAGTACTGAGATGTGACGTGTGGTGAGTGTAACACGTTTGAGAGGCCCGGTGTCTTTGGGCCTGTTTCCCATCTCCCTCCACCGCTGGGAGTTTCCCTCACTCGGTCTGTTCTAGACTAACGGATGGAGGCGGAGCTATGATCACAACTTCATTACTTCATTATTGTGGTGAAGTGCAAAAACCAGGATGGTAGACAGAGACCCTGATGGACCAAGATCATTTATCACATTGGGGTCCCCATCACTCGGGGCAGCGGGATCCCGGGGACCCGTCACTCGGGGCAGCGGGATCCCGGGGACCCGTCACTCGGGGCAGCGGGATCCCGGGGACCCGTCACTCGGGGCAGCGGGATCCCGGGGACCCGTCACTCGGGGCAGCGGGACCCCATAGTGTGTTAACACTGACAAGAAGGCCTTTCTGGCTACAATAGTATAGAATCTGAGAACGGGTAACAGGGTCAGGCAAAAACCTCTCTCTCTCCACAGATGCCTGAGCCACTTGAATATTTCCAGCATTTTCTACTCATTTCAGATTTTAGTCGTGAGTCAAACCCTTGGTTACCCCTGAAAGACAAACACAGGGAATGTGCTCTCACAGGGGTGAGAGTCAGTCTGTCCACTGTTGCTAATTAAAAAACACACATAACCTTCACTGACGATCAGCTCCTTCCTCCAGGTCTCCAGTGAGGTCATTACTTCAGGCAGGCCGCAGGACAGTGTCAGCTCGCATTCACGTCACCTGCAGCCTCTCACCTGGAAACCAGTCCTTAAAAAGGGCTTCTCCGAATCTCAGTCAGAGAAGCAGACCGCACACTCGACCTCCTCGCACTGACAACAACTGCCCAAATGCACAAAGGGAGAGCATCGATCAACAAACAGATGGTCTGGAGAGGCAGTAAGCACAGGTGAGGGAGCTCAGAGCTAGTCTCAGTAATGGTGACTATGAAACTAACAGATTGTTGTAAAAACCCATCTGGTTCACTAATGTCCCTTACCTGGTCTGGCCTACATGTGATTCCAGACCCTCAGCAGCATGAATGAGAGGTGATCTTGTTGAAACATATAAGATTCTGAGGGGACATAACAGGGTGGATGCTGAAAGGATATTTCCACTCTTGGCCAAGACTAGAACTAGGGAACAAAGTTCAACAATAAGGGGTCTCCCATTTAAGACGGATTTGAGGAGAAATTATTTCTCAGAGTCGTTAGTCTGTGGAATTCGCTTCCTCAGAGAGCAGTAGAGTCTGGGTCATTGAATATGTTCAAGGTTGAGTTAAATAGATTATTGATAGACAAGGGAGTCAAGTATTAAGGGGGGGCGGACAGGAAAGTGGAGTTGAGACCACATTCAGATCAGCCACAATCTTATCAAATGGTGGAGAAGGCTTGAGAGTGGCCTACTCCTGCTTATAATTGGCAAGCAGTGAACAAGGATTCACCAAGGGGGAGCCAAAAACAGAGTGTTTAAAATTAAACCCTGTTACGGTAAGACCAGGTGAAGGCTGAGAGGGACCCCTAGACACCTTTCTCACCTGGTCGTAACAGGACTAACACTTCTATAGCCTTTTCACCACTTCAGAACATCACAAAGCACTTTAGTCACTGAAGTACTTTAGAAGTGTAGATACCATTGTAATATCGGAAACATAGCAGCTAATTTGCACACAGCAAGATCCCACAAACATCAATGACTAGGATCAGCTGTTTTAATGATGTTGGTTAAGGGTTAACCAGGACACCTGTGAGGTTATCCACTTTGGTAGGAGGAACAGATGTGCGGGGTATTTCTTAAATGGCAAGAGATCAGAAAGTGTAGATGTACAAAGGGACCGGAATGTCCTGGTCAATAAGTCACTGAAAGCTAACATGCAGGGGCAGAAAGTAATTAGGAATGCTAATGGTATGTTAGCCTTTATCGCAAGAGGGTTTGAGTGCAGGAGTAGTGAAGTCTTGCTGCAATTGTATAGAATCTTGGTTTAACCGCACTTGGAGTACTGTGTGCAGTTTTTTCGTCCCCTTACCTTAGGAAGGATATTATTGCCATAAAGGGAGTGCAACGAAGGTTCACCAGACTTGTTCCCAGGATGGCGGGACTGTCCTATGGAGAGAGATTGGGTTTGTATTCTCTATAGAGTTTCTAAGAATGAGGGGTGATCTAATTTAAAGCTACAAAATACTTAAAGGGATAAAGGGATAGACAGGGTAGATGCAGGTAAGATGTTTACCCTGGTTGGTGAGGCTAGAACCAGGGGTCACAATTTCAATTGATGAGGAGAAATTTCTTCACTCAGAGGATTGTGAATTTTCCACAGACGGCTGTGGAAGCTCAGTCTTTGAGTATGTTTAAAGCAGAGATTGACAGATTTCTAAATACCATTGATATAAAGGGATATGGGGATAGCGTGGGAAAAAGGCATTGAAGGAGATGATCAGCCATGATCAAACTTGTTTGGCGGAGCAGGCTCGATGGGCTGAATGGACTACTCCTGCTCCTATGTTCCTATGACACGGGGGAGCACTCTCCTCCACAGTTGGCAAGGGTTGAGTGATAGGGGTCACAAAACTAGGCTTGTGGGCACCCCCTTGACCTGCTACTTTTATTTTATTTATTTAGAGATACAGCACTGAAACAGGCCCTTCGGCCCACCAAGTCTGTGCTGACCAACAACCACCCATTTATACTAATCCTACACTAATCCCATATTCTCTACCACACCCCCACCATTCTCCTACCACCTACCTACACTAGGGGCAATTTACAATGGCCAATTTAACTATCAACCTGCAAGACTTTTGGCTGTGGGAGGAAACCGGAGCACCCGGCGAAAACCCACACAGACACAGGGAGAACTTGCAAACTCCGCACAGGCAGGACCCAGAACTGAACCCGGGTCGCTGGAGCTGTGAGGCTGCAGTGCCACTGTGCCGCCCTATTCACCTAGGGTACAGCTCAGAGCAGGCAGGGCAGTGTGGAGAAGTCTAGCCTGCTGGTGACAGTCATGGATGAATGTTTCTGTGGTGGTGACGAGGTAGAGAGGGATAGTATCTGAGAGATGGATCTCAGTGATAGACTAGACCCGAGTCTTAATGCTCAGCTCAAGGATAAAGCGGACACCAAGAAATTGCCCTAACAGTGACTAGGGCGCAGAGTTCCTATGGCTTAGTTGGCAACACACTTGCCTCAGAGTCAGGGGTGGGGGAGGGGGAAATGGTTTAAGCACCAATTTAGAGATTTGAATTCACAATCCAGGCTTCAAAATAGTGGCTATGGGATCGTTTACATCCAAACGAGAGGGCAGACAGGGTCTCAGTTTACTATCTCGTCGGAGAAAAGGCTGAGTGCCAGGTCACTGGGTGCTTGAAAACAATGAGTTGCTCTGTATGGGGGTTGGGGGGGGCAGCTCTGTGTAGTCAGTATAGAATCACAGAATGATGCGGCACAGAAAGAGGCCATTCAGTTCATCATTACTGTTCTGGCTCTTTGTCAAGGGATATAGAGGATTGGATAAGGAAAAAAAAGGAGGCTTAAGGCAGATTCAGAGTGCTGAAAACAGCGGAGACCCTAGAGGAGTATAGAAAGTGTAGGGGGGGACTTAAAGTAATTAAGAGAGCGAAGAGGGGAGCATGAAAAAACACTGGCGGGCAAGATAAAGGAAAATCCCAAGGTGTTTTATAAGTATATTAAGGACAAGAGGATAACCAGAGAATGAGTAGGGCCTATTAGGGACCAAAGTGGCAATCTGTGTGTGGAGCCGGAGGACGTAGGTGAGGTTTTAAATAATTACTTTCAGGTGTTTACTATGGAGAAGGACGATGTAGAGGTCAGGGAGGGGGACTGTGATATACTTGAACAAATTAGCATTGAAAGGGAGGAAGTATTAGCTGTTTTAGCAGACTTAAAAGTAATAAATCCCCAGGCCCGGATGAGATGTATCCCAGGCTGTTATGTGAGGTAAGGGAGGAGATTGCAGGGGCTCTGACACAAATTTTCAAATCCTCTCTGGCCACAGGAGAGATACCAGAGGACTGGAGGACAGCAAATGTGGTGCCATTATTCAAGAAGGGTAGCAGACAAAAAACAGGTAATTACAGGCCAGTGAGTCTAACATCAGTGGTTGGGAAACTATTGGAAAAAATTCTGAGGGACAGGATTAATCTCCACTTGGAGAGGCAGGGATTAATCAGGGATAGTCAGCATGGCTTTGTCAGGAGGAGATCATGTCTAACAAATTTGACTGAATTTTTCGAGGAGGTGATTAGATGTGTAGATGAGGGTAAAGCAGTTGATGTAGTCTACATGGACTTCAGTAAGGCTTTTAATAAGGTCCCGCATGGGAGATTGGTTAAGAAGGTAAGAACCCATGGGATCGAGGGCAATTTGGCAAATTGGATCCAAAATTGGCTGAGTGGCAGGAAGCAGAGGGTGATGGTCGAGGGTTGTTTTTGCGAGTAGAAGCTTGTGACCAGTGGTGTACCACGGGGATGGGTGCTGGGACCCTTGCTGTTTGTAGTGTACATTAATGATTTAGACGTGAATATAGGAGGTATGATCAGTAAATTTGCAGATGACACAAAAATTGTTAGTGTCATAAATAATGAGGAGGAAAGCCTTGATTACAGGACAATATAGATGGGCTGGTAAAATGGGCGGAGCAGAGGCAAATGGAATTTAATCCTGAGAAGTGTGAGGTGATGTATTTTGGGAGGACTAACAAGGCAAGGGCATATACAATGGATGGTAGGACCCAAGGAAGTACAGAGGGACCTTGCTGTACTTGTCGATAGATTTATTTATTAGCCAAGGCGTTGACTATAAGAGCAGGGAGCTATATAAAATGCTAGTTAGGCCACAGCTGGAGTACTGTGTACAATTCTGGTCACCACACTGTAAGAAGGATGTGATTGCACTGGAGAGGATGCAGAGGAGATTCACCAGGATGTTGCCTGGGCTGGAGCATTTCAGCTATGAAGAGAGACTGGATAGGCTAGGGTTGTTTTCCTTCGAGCAGGGCTGAGGGGGGACATGACTGAGGTAAACAAAATTATGAGGGGCATTGATAGGGTAGACAGGAAAAAACTTTTTCCCTTAGCGGAGGTGTCAATAAACAGGGGGCATCGATTTAAGGTAAGGGGCAGGAAGTTGAGGGGATTTGAGGAAATATTTCTTCTTCCGGAGGGTGGTTGGAATCTGGAATGCACTGCCTGAAGGGGTGGGGCGTGGTAGAGGCAGGAACCCTCACAACATTTAAGAAGTATTTAGATGAGCACTTGAAACACCATAGCATACAAGGCTATGGGCCAAGTGCTAGAAAATGGGATTAGAATAGATAGGTGCTTGATGGCCGGCATGCACAAGATGGGCCGAAGGGCCTGTTTCTGTGCTGTATAACTCGATGAGTCTATTAACCACTCCCACTCCCCTGCAAATTTTTCGCCTCCAAGTATTTATCCAATTCCGTTTTGAAAGCGATTATCGAATCTGCTTCCACCAACTTTTCGGGCAGTGCATTCCAGATCATAACACGTTACATGAACAAAATATTCCTCTCACCGCTGGTTCCTTTGCCAGTTACTTTAATTCTGTGCCCTCTGGTTACCTGCCACTGGAAAGTTTCTCTTTATTTACTCTATCAAAACCACTCTTGATTTTGAACACCTCTCCCCATAACCTTCTCTTCCTGAAGGAGAACCACCCCAGCTTCTCCAATCTATCCACGCAACTGAAGTCCCTCATCCCTGGAAACATACTCCAAAATCTCTACTGCACTCTCTCCAAAGCCCCTAAAATGTTGTGCCCAGATTGGATATAATACTCCAGCTGAGGCCCAACTCGTACTTTATCAGTTGTAAAGTGCTTTCAGACATCCTGTACACATCCACATTGTGAAAGACACGATATAAATGCAAGATCTTTCTTCCTTGCTTTTGTACTTGATGCCTCTATTTATAAAGCTAAGGATCCTGTATGTTTTTTTAAAAATAGCCTTATTGACTTGCCCTGCCACCTTCAAAGATTTGTTAGTCAACTGCCTGGTCTCTGTTGCCACACCCCCTTTAATATTGTACCATATAGTTAATAACTGTACCGTTAATTCTGAATCATATTTAAGGTGAAGACAGCCTACAAGCAAGGGGAAGACGAAAGCAGTAGGACCAGCTCACACTGAAAGTGAAGACAGCCTACAAGCAAGGGGAAGACAAAGGTGGTCGGACCGGCTTGCTCCAAAAGCCTGCTGCAGTGCCCCAACTCAGAACAGCCTTGTACACAACACACAAAATGGCATCTCCAGTGGGTGCGGCCACCAAACAGGCAAACACCACAGGTGCCAATCTCCCTGCCGTGGCCCTCAACCTTCCCTACACACTGGTGGAGCTGGTGATCGCAGCATCGTCCACTGCAGGGAATGTGATGGTCTGCGTTGCCGTGCTCCGGGAGCACCAGCTACGCACCGTCACCAACTACTTCCTGGTCTCGCTAGCTGTGGCAGACATCTGTGTGGGCGCGCTTGCCGTCCCCTGCGCCATAATGACCGACCTGGGCATCCCCAGGCACAACTTCCACCTCTGCATCCTGATGCTTTCTGTCCTCATCACCCTGACACAGAGCTCCATCTTCAGTCTGCTGGCCGTGGCCATTGAGCGCTATGTGGCCATCTTCTGCCCCTTGCGCTACCAGTCCATCGTGACGCCCAGAAACGCAGGTGCCACCATTGCCATCACCTGGCTCCTGTCACTCCTCATCGGCCTGGTGCCCCTGATGGGCTGGCACAAGCTGCCACCAGCAGACGGGCACTGCTTCTTTGTTACAGTGATGGACATGACCTACATGGTCTACTTCAACTTCTTTGGCTGTGTCCTGGGACCTCTGGCTGCCATGTTTGCCATCTACGCTTGGATCTTGGCGGAGGTGAGGCGGCTGGTAGCCAGGAGGGTGGGCGAGCGGCGGCGGGATGGGGCGCAGGCCGCGGGTGCCAGGCGGGAGATGAAGACGGCCAGCTCGCTCTTCCTGGTACTCGCCCTCTTTGCCATCTGCTGGCTTCCCCTCCACGTGGTCAACTGCATCCTCCTACTGTGCCCAGACTGCCCCGTCCCGCTGCCACTCCTGCTGACCGCCATCATCCTCTCCCATGCCAACTCCGCCGTGAACCCCATCCTCTATGCCTTCAAGCTAAAGACCTTCAGGCGCGCCTTCAAGGCCATATTTCTGTGCCACCCCTCACATGTGGGGCCCGACACAAGGGCAGACTAACCCCACCTGATGTAGCCAGCATGCACTCCAGGTTCTGCAGCCAAGGGCTTTGAGACCAGAGCTGTCCCCATCTCTCCCACTGTTCTCACTTCATGCCCTATTGCAGTGCCACGGGCAGCGAACAGCACCCCAGCACTCCGTCCATGTGCCCAACATGAGGGCGATGGCCAGTGTCAATAGATTAGACACCCACATGGAGAAGATAATTCACAGCTCAGTCCAATTCTGTCTTGAACAAACATCCATCTGCCCTTTCCAACAGGATCCAATCTACCGAACACAGGGAACGGGAGCCCCAACCATTATCCCTCTCTCTATCCCAGAGTCGGAGGAACTCTGACCATTATCCCCTCTCTCTCTCGCCCAGTGTCTCTGAGGAACTCTGACCATTATCCCCTCTCTCTCTCGCCCAGTGTCTCTGAGGAACTCTGACCATTATCCCCTCTCTCTCGCCCAGTGTCTCTGAGGAACTCTGACCATTATCCCCTCTCTCTCTCGCCCAGTGTCTCTGAGGAACTCTGACCATTATCCTCTCTCTCTCTAGCCCAGAGTCTGAAGAACTCTGACCATTATCCCACCTCTCTCTAGTCCAGAGACTGAGGAACTCTGACCATTATCCCCTCTCTCTCTCTAGTCCAGAGACTGAGGAACTCTGACCATTATCCCCTCTCTCTCTAGTCCAGAGACTGAGGAACTCTGACCATTATCCCCTCTCTCTCTAGTCCAGAGTCTGAGGAACTCTGACCATTATCCCTCTCTCTCTAGTCCAGAGTCTGAGGAACTCTGACCATTATCCCACCTCTCTCTAGCCCAGTGTCTCTGAGGAACTCTGACCATTTTCCCCTCTCTCTCTAGTCCAGAGTCTGAGGAACTCTGACCATTATCCCCTCTCCCTCCAGCCCAGTGTCTCTGAGGAACTCTGACCATTTTCCCCTCTCTCTCTAGTCCAGAGTCTGAGGAACTCTGACCATTATCCCCTCTCTCTCTAGTCCAGAGTCTGAGGAACTCTGACCATTATCCCCTCTCTCTCTACCCCAGAGTCTGAGGAACTCTGACCGTTATCCCCTCTCTCTCTCCCCCAGAGTCTGAGGAACTCTGATCATTATCCCCTCTCTCTCTAGTCCAGAGTCTGAGGAACTCTGACCATTATCCTCTCTCTCTCTAGTCCAGAGTCTGAGGAACTCTGACCATTATCCCCTCTCTCTCTAGTCCAGAGTCTGAGGAGGTCTGACCATTATCCTCTCTCTCTCTAGTCCAGAGTCTGAGGAACTCTGACCATTATCCTCTCTCTCTCTAGCCCAGTGTCTCTGAGGAACTCTGACCATTATCCCCTCTCTCTCTTGCCCAGTGACTCTGAGGAATTCTGACCAGTATCCCCTCTCTCTCTATCCCAGTGTCTCTGAGGAACTCTGACCAGTATCCCCCCCCCTCTCTATCCCAGTGTCTCTGAGGAACTCTGACCAGTATCCCCTCTCTCTCGCCCAGTGTCTCTGAGGAACTCTGACCAGTATCCCCTCTCTCTCTATCCCAGTGTCTCTGAGGAACTCTGACCAGTATCCCCTCTCTCTCTATCCCAGTGTCTCTGAGGAACTCTGACCAGTATCCCCCCCCCTCTCTATCCCAGTGTCTCTGAGGAACTCTGACCATTATCCCCTCTCTCTTTCGAGCCCAGAGTCTGAGGAACTCTGACCATTATCCCCTCTCTCTCTATCCCAGTGTCTCTGGGGAACTCTGACCATTATCCCCTCTCTCTCTATCCCAGAGTCTGAGGAACTCTGACCATTATCATCTCTCTCTCTCTCTCCAGCCCAGTGTCTAGGTTGTATTCTCTTGCATATAGCAAATTGTGGGTTGCACAAATTGAGTTGTTTAAAACATGTTCAAAGGAGTTGATAAGAGTATCACAGAATAATACAGCGCAGAAGAGGCCCTTCGGCCCATCGAGTCTGCACTGATGCATTAGAGACACCTGACCTGTCTACCTCATCCCATTTGCCAGCACTTGGCCCATAGCCTTGAATGTTATGACGTGCCAAGTGCTCATCCAGGTACTTTTTAAAGGATGTGATGCAACCTGCCTCTACTACCCTCCCAGGCAGGGCATTCCAGACCGTCACCACCCTCTGGGTAAAAAAGTTCTTCCTCAAATCCCCCTTAAACTTCCCACCCGTCACCATAAACCTGTGACCCCTCGTAACTGACCCTTCAACTAAGGAGAACAGCTTCTCCCTATCCACCCTGTCCATGCCCCTCATAATCGATCAGGTCACCCCTCCGTCTTCACTGCTCCAGTGAAAACAACCCAAGCCTATCTAAACTCTCTTCATAGCTTAAATATTCCATCCCAGGCACCATCCTGGTGAATCGCCTCTGCACCCCCTCCAATGCAATCAGTAGATAGGTCAAAATTATTTCCTCTGGTGGGGAGGTCCAGAACGAGAGAAAATAACCTTCAATTTACAGCCAGTGGTAATGTCACAAAGGGCCGTGGAAATCTGAAACTCTATCCTGCAGGAAGTTGTAGGAGGTGGGGATGGTTCTGTCAGAAAATTTCATGATGGAGATTGCTAGATTTTTGTTATGCAAGTTTATTAAAAGGGTAGAAGGAGCTAAGACTGAATGACGGAACAGGCTTGAATGGCCTCCTCCAAGAACAGTACCGCACAGGAGGCCATTCAGCCCATCGAGTCTATGCCAGTTAGGCCCACTCCCCTGCCCTTTCCCCATATCCCTGCAATTCTGTTTAAATATTTATGCAATTCCCTTTTGAAGGCCACGATTGAATCGGTCTCCACCGCACTCTGAGGCATTCCAGATCCTAAACACTCACGCAGACCGCGTTAGGGAGCTGGAGCTGGATGAACTTCGGATCATTCAGGATGCTGAGGGGGTGATAGCGAGCAGTTATAGGGAAGTAGTGACACCTAAGTTACAGGATAAAGGTAGCTGGGTGACCGTCAGGAGAGGGAAAGGGAATAGGCGCACAGTGCAGGGATCCCCTGTGGCCGTTCCCCTCAATAATACGTATACCGTTTTGGATACGGTTGGGGGTGGGGGGACCTACCAGAGGAAAGCCACAGTGACAAGGTCTCTGACACTGAGCCTGGCTCAGAAGGGAAGGGGGGAGAATAGGAGAGTGATAGTGATAGGAGATTCAATGGTTAGAGGAACAGACAGGAGATTCTGTGGTCGCGAACGAGACTCCCGGATGGTCTGTTGCCTCCCGGGTGCCAGGGTCAGGGATGTGTCGGATCGAGTCCACAGGATTCTTAAGGGGGAGGGGAAGCAGCCAGAGGTCGTGGTGCATATCGGTACCAATGACATAGCTAGGAAAAGGGATGAGGACCTGAAAAGCGAATATAGGGAGTTAGGTTGGAAGCTGAAAGACAGGACGAGCAGAGTAGTATTCTCAGGATTGTTACCGGTGCCACGTGCTAGTGAGGCTAGAAACAGGGAGCGAGTGCAGCTGAACACGTGGCTACAGAACTGGTGTAGGAGGGAGGGATTCAGATCTGTGGATCACTGGGATACCTTCTGGGGAAGGTGGGACCTGCACAAGAAGGACGGGTGACATCTGAACTGGAGGGGCACCAATATCCTGGGCGGGAGGTTTGCTAGAGCTCTTCGGGAGGGTTTAAACTAGTTTGGCAGGGGGATGGGAACCGGAGCCACGGATCAGTGGATGGGGTAGCTGTTGAACAGGCAGATACAGAGTGCAGAGAGTCTGTGAGGAAGGTTAGACAGTTGACAGGACAATGTTGCAGCCAGGATGATGGGTTTAAGTGTGTCATTTTAACGCAAGAAGTGTCAGGAATAAGGGTGATGAACTTAGAGCATGGATCAATACTTGGAGCTACGATGTTGTGGCCATTACAGAGACGTGGATATCACAGGGGCAGGAATGGATGTTGGATATTCCGGGGTTTAGTTGTTTCAAAAGGAATAGGGAGGGAGGTAAAAGAGGTGGGGGAGTGGCATTGCTAATCAGGGATAGTATCACAGCTGCAGAAAGGGAGGTCGTCGAGGAGGGTTTGTCTACTGAGTCATTATGGGTGGAAATCAGAAACAGGAAAGGAGCAGTCACTTTTTTGGGAGTTTTCTATAGACCCCCCAATAGCAACAGAGACACGGAGGAACAGATTGGGAGGCAGATTTTGGAAGGGTGCAGAAGTAACAGGGTTGTTGTCATGGGTGACTTCAACTTCCCTAATATTGATTGGAACCTCCTTAGTGCAAATAGTTTGGATGGAGCAGTTTTTGTCAGGTGTGTCCAGGAAGGTTTCCTGACGCAATATGTAGATAGGCCGACTAGAGGAGAGACTATGTTGGACTTGGTGCTTGGCAACGAACCAGGCCAGGTGGCAGATCTCTCGGTGGGAGAGCATTTCGGTGATAGTGATCACAACTCCCTGACCTTTACTATAGTCATGGAGAGGGATAGGAGCAGACGGGATGGGAAAATATTTAATTGGGGGAGGGGGAATTACAATGCTATTAGGCAGGAACTGGGGAGCATAAATTGGGAACAGATGTTCTCAGGGAAATGCACGACAGAAATGTGGAGGTTGTTTAGGGAGCACTTGCTGCGACTGCTGGATAGGTGTGTCCCGATGAGGCAGGGAAGGGATGGTAGGGTGAAGGAACCTTGGATGACAAGAGATGTGGAACAGCTAGTCAAGAGGAAGAAGGAAGTTTACTTAAGGTTGAGGAAGCAAGGATCAGACAAGGCTCGAGAGGGTTACAAGGTAGCCAGGAACGAACTGAAGAATGGACTTAGGAGAGCTAGAAGGGGACATGAAAAAGTCTTGGGTAGGATTAAGGAAAATCCCAAGGCGTTCTACACTTATGTTGAGGAACAAGAGGATGGCCAGAGTGAGGGTAGGGCCGATCAGGGATAGTGGAGGGAACCTGTGCCTGGAGTCGGAGGAGGTAGGGGAGGTCCTAAATTAATACTTTGCTTCAGTACTCACTAGTGAGAGGGACCTGGTCGTTTGTGAGGACAGCGTGAAACAGGCTGATATGCTCGAACAGGTTGAGGTTAAGAGGGAGGATGTGCTGGAAATTTTGAAAAACATGAGGATAGATAAGTCCCCGAGGCCAGACGGGATATACCCAAGGATATTACGGGAAGTGAGGTAAGAGATTGCTGCACCTTTGGCGATGATCTTTGCGTCTTCACTGTCCACTGGAGTAGTACCGGATGATTGGAGGGTGGCAAATGTTGTTCCCTTGTTCAAGAAAGGGAATAGGGATAACCCTGGGAATTATAGACCAGTCAGTCTTACGTCGGTAGTGGGCAAATTATTGGAGAGGATTCTGAGAGACAGGATTTATGATTATTTGGAAAAACATGGTTTGATTAGAGACAGTCAGCATAGCTTTGTAAGGGGCAGGTCATGCCTCACAAGCCTTATTGAATTCTTTGAAGATGTGACAAAACACATTGATGAAGGAAGAGCAGTGGATGTGGTGTGTATGGATTTTAGCAAGGCGTTTGATAAGGTTCCCCATGGTAGGCTCATTCAGAAAGTAAGGAGGAATGGGATTCAGGGAAAGTTGGCTGTCTGGATACAAAATTGGCTGGCCCATAGAAGTCAGAGGGTGGTAGTAGATGGAAAGTATTCAGCGTGGAGCTTGGTGACCAGTGGTGTTCCACAAGGATCTGTTCTGGGACCTCCGCTCTTTGTGATTTTTATAAATGACTTGGATGAGGAAATGGAAGGCTGGGTTAGCAAGTTTGCCGATGACACGAAGGTTGCTGGAGTTGTGGATAGTGTGGAAGGCTGTTGTAGGTTGCAACGGGACATTGACAGGATGCAGAGCTGGGCTGAGAAGTGGCAGATGGAGTTCAACCTGGAAAAGTGTGAAGTGATTCATTTTGGAAGGTCGAATTTGAATGCGGAATACAGGCTTAAAGACAGGATTCTTGGTAGTGTGGAGGAACAGAGGGATCTTGGGGTCCATGTCCATAGATCGCTCAAAGTTGCCACCCAAGTTGATAGGGTTGTTAAGAAGGCGTATGGGGTGTTGGCTTTCATTAACAGGGGGATTGAGTTTAAGAGCCGCGAGGTTATGCTGCAGCTCTATAAAGCCCTGGTTCGACCACACTTGGAATATTGTGTTCAGTTCTGGTCACCTCATTATAGGAAGGATGTGGAAGCTTTAGAGAGGGTGCAGAGGAGATTTACCAGGATGCTGCCTGGACTGGAGGGCATGTCCTACGAAGAAAGATTGAGGGAGCTAGGGCTTTTCTCATTGGAGCGAAGAAGGATGAGAGGTGACTTGATAGAGGGGTACAAGATGATGAGAGGTATAGATAGAGTTGATAGCCAGAGACTTTTTCCCAGGGTGGAAAGGGCTATCACCAGGGGGCATAATTTTAAGGTGATTGGAGGAAGGTTTCGGGGAGATGTCAGAGGTAGGTTCTTTACACAGAGAGTGGTGGGTGCGTGGAATGCACTGCCAGTGGTGGTAGTAGAAGCAGATACATTAGGGGCATTTAAGCGACTCTTGGATAGGTACATGGATGATAGTAGAATGAAGGGTAGGTAGTTAGTTTGATCTTAGAGTAGGTTAAAGGTTCGGCACAACATCGTGGGCCGAAGGGCCTGTACTGTGCTGTACTGTTCTATGTTCTATGTGTAAAGTTTTTTTTTGTCATGTCATTTCTGGTCCTCTTGCCAATCGCATTAAATTTCTGCCTTCTGGTTATTGACCTTCAGCCAATGGAAACAGTTTCTCTTTATTTAGCTATGATTTATTCTCTAGCTAAACTCTATGACTTTAAACATCTTTATTAAATCTCCTCTTAAGACTTCTCTGCTCTAAGGAGAACAACCCCAGCTTCTCCAGTCTGTCCATCTAACTGTAATTCCTCATCCCTGGAACTATTCCTCTTCCAATATCTGGAAGACAATATTCCCTCTCCATAGCCCAATACAGATGCTAAATTACAATGTTAAATTATAATGCGAGAAGGCCAGTGATTGAGTTGCAGGCTGAAATTTACCTTCTGAACCAGCCTCAGCAGCTTCGGAACAGCTATAATGACCTGGATTTGCCTTCTTAAAGCAGAGGCCTTAAAGGGACAGACCAGATTAGCAGCAAAACATCACAAACATGACCTAGCCTCCATACCCGACTCATGAGTAATACCGGGGGAAGAGGGGATCTTTACATGCAAAGATGTGTTTAAAAGTGAAATATAGATCGGGATTCCAATTACAGCCAGTCAAAGCTCACCTATCCTTGGGCATCCAATGTAGAATGAGTGGCCAATTCCACACAGTTAACAGATTGAGACTCAGGACTGCATCAACAACTGTGTACCTTTTGTCTTTTCAATTTATAAGCGGCCAATGACCAGTTTTACTTCCGACTGGTCAATCACTGCAACCTGGGTGGAAGTTAGGAATAACTGACAGTGGCGACTGACCAGTCAGAAGAGTAGGCAGGACACACATTCACCCATCTGCAAGGTCTGTACATGTGCCCACCTGAAGCTCATGGCCACAGCCAATCCACATAGAACAGCTCTGCAATGGCCGTCACTGGGGACAGGCCTCATGTTGGCATTACAGGGACAAAAATAAACTCCTCTCTGCAATCTCGTCCAGCCCCATAACCCTCCAAGATCTCTGCGCTCCTTCACTTCTGGCCTCTTGAGCATCCCTGATTTTAAATGGGACTGCCATTGGTGGCTGCGCCTTCAGCTGCCGAGGCCCTAAGCTCTGGAATTCCCTTCTCACACCACTCCAACACTACAGCTCACTTTCCTTCTTTAAGGTGCTCCTTCAAACCTATTTCTTTGTCTAAGCTTCTGCCCGAACATCTCATGTGCCTTAGTGTCAAATTCAGTTCCTGTGACATTTCACAATATTAAAACCGCTATATATATATATATATATAAAAATGCCAGTTGTGCTTCGTGTACCACTGATACACTATACAGTTACATGGAATATCTGTGCAAAAACATGTATTATACTGATGACCTAAAAACCATTCTTTCACACAAGTGTTATCTGCAAACTCACTGTGGCATTCCCTCGACTACATTCAGAAGGGAATTCGTCAACTTCCATTTCTAACACCAAACATGAAAATCATTTGTACTAAAAGACATGCAGAAAAACTTCGATCCTCTGCATGTCGTCTGATTTGTGGAATCTTGGCACAAAGGCCTTATTAAAATAATAAATTAACAGGATTTCCTGGGAAACTGCGGCAGCAGCAAAGCTAAATGAGGCGCAGGGTTAGCTGAGAAAAGCATGGATCAACAGCACAAACAGAAGTAAGGTGAGAATCTAATCGAGGGGTTCAGATGGTTTATATATAGAATAATGTCAACCAGGGAGTGATTACAGACTGGAATCTAATCAAGGGGTTCAGATGGTTTATATATAGAATAATGGATACGCGGGAGAGATTACAGACTGGAATCTAATCAAGGGGTTCAGATGGTTTATATATAGAATAATGGATACCCGGGAGAGATTACAGACTGGAATCTCATCAAGGAGTTCAGATGGTTTATATATAGAATAATGGATACCCAGGAGTGATTACAGACTGGAATCTAATCGAGGGGTTCAGATGGTTTATATATAGAATAATGGATACCCGGGAGTGATTACAGACTGGAATCTAATCGAGGGGTTCAGATGGTTTATATATAGAATAATGGATACGCGGGAGAGATTACAGACTGGAATCTCATCAAGGAGTTCAGATGGTTTATATATAGAATAATGGATACCCAGGAGTGATTACAGACTGGAAGCTAATCGAGGGGTTCAGATGGTTTATATATAGAATAATGGATACCCGGGAGTGATTACAGACTGGAATCTAATCGAGGGGTTCAGATGGTTTATATATAGAATAATGGATACCCAGGAGTGATTACAGACTGGAATCTAATCGAGGGGTTCAGATGGTTTATATATAGAATAATGGATACCCGGGAGAGATTACAGACTGGAATCTAATCGAGGGGTTCAGATGGTTTATATATAGAATAATGGATACCCGGGAGTGATTACAGACTGGAATCTAATCGAGGGGTTCAGATGGTTTATATATAGAATAATGGATACCCGGGAGTGATTACAGACTGGAATCTAATCGAGGGGTTCAGATGGTTAAGATATAGAATAATGGATACCCGGGAGTGATTACAGACTGGAATCTAATCGAGGGGTTCAGATGGTTTATATATAGAATAATGGATACCCGGGAGTGATTACAGACTGGAATCTAATCGAGGGGTTCAGATGGTTTATATATAGAATAATGGATTCCCGGGAGTGATTACAGACTGGAATCTAATCGAGGGGTTCAGATGGTTAAGATATAGAATAATGGATACCTGGGAGTGATTACAGACTGGAATCTAATCAAGGGGTTCAGATGGTTTATATATAGAATAATGGATACCCGGGAGTGATTACAGACTGGAATCTAATCGAGGGGTTCAGATGGTTAAGATATAGAATAATGGATACCTGGGAGTGATTACAGACTGGAATCTAATCAAGGGGTTCAGATGGTTTATATATAGAATAATGGATACCCGGGAGTGATTACAGACTGGAATCTTATCGAGGGGTTCAGATGGTTTATATATAGAATAACGGATACCCGGGAGTGATTACAGACTGGAATCTTATCGAGGGGTTCAGATGGTTTATATATAGAATAATGGATACCCAGGAGTGATTACAGACTGGAATCTAATCGAGGGTACAGATGGTTTATATACAGAATAATGGATACCCGGGAGTGATTGTATGTATTTGGATGAAGAGTACAGTTAGGTTACCAGACATATGAATATTCATGAACAGATAACTACCCTTCACTCTTGACGGCGGGAAGCTTCTTCTTCAGCTCTCCCTTGTCTTCCGCACTCAAGGCGCTGAAGCCCTTCAATTGCATGGCGTTGTATGTGGGCAGAAAGCCCAGATCTGCCCTTTTAGCCACGAAGCAGTCAGGATGGTACCAGCGATCGATCATCCCCAGCTGTGGCTTCTCAGGATCAATCATTTTCTTGGAGATACGGACAGTATCCTGTGTGTGGAAAAGCAACAGGACTTTTAAAGAGCAGTAAACGGAAGTGGGCTGGGCTCCTCAGTCTCACGTTCCTGCTAAACCACCAACAACCATCCACCACCGACGCACAGTGGCAGCAGTGTGTACCATCTACAAAATGCACTGCAGCAACGCACCAACACTCCTTAGACAGCACCTTCCAAACCCTCTACCACCTAGAATGACAAGGATAGCAGACGAAGTGAACACCACTACCTGCAAGTTCCCCTCCAAGTCACACACCATCCTGACTTGGAACTATATCACCGTTCCTTCACTGTCGCTGGGTCAAAATCCTGGAACTCCCTTCCTAACAGCACTGTGAATGTACCTACACCACATGGACTACAGCAGTTCAAGAAGGCAGCTCACCACCACCTTCTCAAGGGCAATTAGGAATGGGCAATAAATGCTGGCCTGGCCAGAAAGGCCCACATCCATAGATGAACATAGGAAAATGACAGAATCCTCGGCCATTGTATTATTTATATTAAAGCAATGACTATACACCCAGCCGCAAACCATTTGCCCTTTCATCAGATGCCCCCTGACATGCCCACAACATGCGATGCCGTGTGTGGTACTCAGCCTCACACTGGGAGGGAACACTCAGAAGGAAGCTGAACTAAATTCTGCCTTCACCAGACTTTCCAGGAGTGGCCACTGGAGCAGATGGGGGAAGGGGGATGGAGGAGAAGATGACAAACCACAATGATATAACCCCTCCCTCCCAACCCTCAGTTTAATGTCTCATCCAAAAGACAACAATTTTGCCAGTGCAACACGCCCTCAGTACTGCACTGGACTACCAGTCTGGATTATGAGCTCAAGTCTCTGCAGTGGGATTTGAATCCACTAGCTCAGTGGCTAGAGTACTTCCCACTGACCCAAGGCTGACACCTAAAGCAAAGTGAGATTACCTTGCTCCTGTATTACCAATGTGTTTTTTAAAATACATAATGTAAAATTAGGCACCAACTCCCAGACTGTGTTATTCTACATTTTGTTTTATAATGCTCTTATGAGGCACCTTGGGAGATTTTATGTTAAAGGCAGAACATAAATAGAAGTTGCAGTTGTTGTAACAAGACCCAAACTCCCAGGCTGCATTGTGCTAACTAGGCCCCAACTCCCAGGCTGCGTTATGCTAACTAGGCCCCAACTCCCAGGCTGCATTACGCTAACTAGGCCCCAACTCCCAGGCTGCGTTATGCTAACTAGGCCCCAACTCCCAGGCTGCGTTACGCTAACTAGGCCCCAACTCCCAAGCTGCTTTATGCTAACTAGACCCCAACTCTCAGGCTGTGTTATTCTTACCCTTCACTGTTAAGATGTGGCTGTTCAATGTCCACTCACCTTTTCTATTTTTTTACTGCAGCCTTTACAGGTGCTCCTGTTTGATTTGGCGTATTCCACTGCAAAGTCACTCAGGGTCTTCTCTCCTTTACCCTCTCCCTGCCCACTGCCTTTTCCTGTGTTTTTAAAGAAGAACATGTTTTAAAAGGCGAAGGAGAGTGTTAGTGGAATCCCAATACCTACATTATTTAATAGGGAACCCACCAGTGGATAAATAAGTTTCCATGTTTTGGCCATACACATATCATGGTACAGCCATGAGCTATGCCTTATGGGTCCAAGCTTTTTATCTGCTGAAGAGACTGGTGAAGCTGGGATGTTCTCCTTCAAGCAGCGAATGCAAGTTTGTTCAAGAAGATGAAGGGGAGATTTGATACAGGTTTTCCAGTGGCAGAAGGGTCAGTAACCAGAGGGGCACAGTGGCGCAGTGGTTAGCACCGCAGCCTCACAGCTCCAGCTACCCGGGTTCGGTTCTGGGTACTGCCTGTGCGGAGTTTGCAAGTTCTCCCTGTGACCGCGTGGGTTTCCTCCGGGTGCTCCGGTTTCCTCCCACAGCCAAAGACTTGAAGGTTGATAGGTAAATTGGCCATTGTAAATTGCCCCTAGTGTAGGTAGGGAGTAGGAGAATTGAGGGAAGGTGGAGATATGGTAGGGAATATGGGATTAATGTAGGATTAGTATAAATGGGTGGTTGATGGTCGGCACAGACTCGGTGGGCCGAAGGGCCTGTTTCAGTGCTGTATCTCTAAGTGAAAAGAACCGGAGGGAAAGACGAGGGGACATTCTTTTAATGCAGCGACTTATTATGATCTGCAATGAAAGGGTGGTGGAAGCAGATTAATAACAACTTTCAAAAGGGAATTGGATAAATACTTGAAGGAGAAAAAAACTGCAGGGCTATGGGGAAAGCGCTGGGGATCAATTGGAAATCTCTTCCAAAGAGCTAGCACGGGCACAATGGGCCAAATGGCCTCCTTTTTGTGCTGTATCATTCTATAATTAGATGCTTGCTGTGCAGACTGGTAGGAACACAAAAGAAGTTTTTGTGCATGCTCTCATGCTGCTATGGCCCACAAATCTGTGTTGTAGTTTCGGATTAATCCACCAATGAAGCCAAGAACAACCCTTCCCGAAACACCTGGGTCACAACATTCAAACAGGACAAATCGGCCAGTCAGGAAACGTCAGACATAGATAGAACTACGATGCCAGGTCTCCATATCTCACAGGCCTAGCTCAGGCTGAGCACAAGCAGGCAGGAAGGTCAACCACAACGTAAAAGGACAAAAAACCTTCATCATCCTCATGCCCCAAGGAAGGAATACACGGGACGGGATTGGCATAGGAAGTCTGGATGTTGATGTGGCTTTTCGTCCAAGAATTTGTCCTGTGAAAATTCAGATGGTGAGCTGTGACGGCAGAAAATGGGGATGCCACTGTATCAAAAAAAACTCAGGATACTTAATTAGGAAAGACAATAACCAAGATTATAATTGAAACATCGCAAGAAACCTGGTTTTTATTCAGCTTTGAATTAAGTACATTGAGCACGTCTATACATAATCAGATATCTTGTATCTGGCATATCTGGTTGGCAAACCTCAGTGTCAGAAGCATTTAAAGTAATAATCAGTGCTTGGTTGACACAAATATTTATCTGTTAAGTTACCAATCACCTAACCAATCAAAAGGACTTCCACAGTTATCAACTTTTTAAATAACAAGGAACAAGGCAAATAGCTCTGAATAAGAGGCAAACTGTTTCACTTGTTTTAATGCCACTGACTCCAAATGATCCACCATCTTGAATTTTTCATCTACATGAAAATTTACCACAAAAAGTAACTTTAACAGTCTAATTAAAAAAAAGGGGGAAGGAAGGATAAACAGGTTGAAGCAGTAGTTCATAGAATAGTGCCTCTGGATGTATAAAAGTAATATATTGTACCTCCTCCTTCCCCGCCAGTTTCAATGGCCTTTTTAATCTTCTCTTGGTCATCCCATCGAAGGTCCGATAAGCCGTCTACATCCGTGGGCGACACAACCCGTGTTCGCTTCCAGAAACAGGAGTAGTGGTGCCAGTGGGGTACCTTCCCGTCAAACATCGGCGACTGAAAGGGAACAAAATTCACACGAGTCACACTGGGGCAATAAGGGCAATTTAACAGTGAAGGACGTTGGCGCTCGGCGTTCCAACCCATTCTCATTTATGAATGTATCTGTGCAAGTTCTAACTGATGTTTTGAACTCTGACATGGGGTGATCGATTGGTCAGGTATTCTGACACATTGAAAAGGAGAGAAAGAAGGGAAGGAAAGAAAATAGCACCTTTAATTAGTCAAAGCAGCTTGCAGCCAATGAAGTGTAGTCACTGTTGTAATATAGGAAACGTGACAACCAATTTGTTCACAGTAAGCTCCCAATAACAGCAATCTGATAATGAGCAGATAATGTTTGAATGATGCTGGGATTGAGGGATCGGGAAGGAGAGTCAACAAAAACTCCCTGCTATTCTTCAATATAGTGCAGTGGGATCTTTTACATCCACCTGGGTGGGCAGATGTGGCCTCGGTTTAATGTCTCATCTGAAAGATGGCACCTCCACCAGTGTAGCACTCCCTCAGCGCTGCACTGGGATTATCCGCTCTGGAGTGAGGTTTGAACCCATGGCCACTTGATTCAGAAGCCAGAGTACAACCCATTGAGCCTGGAAGTACTCAATTTTCAGCAGATGAAAATATTTAAATAGGCAGTCTTATTATTTGCTTTAGGTTTGTGATGGGAAACGAACACTTGGACAAGTAGACTGTGTCATTTAGAGTGGACTGTAATCCGATCGTTCATTCAGTGACATAGTTTGGAAAACCTTCTCCCCAGAGTCACTCCATGGCTTTGAGCACATAATCTAGGTCGAGGAAATGAAATATTAAAATGAGCTCTGCCTCTTCGGATGGATGTTGTACATTCTGTGATCCTGTTACATTAAGAACAAAGAGCTCCCTTGAAATTCTGACCAACATCTTTTCTTCAACCCAACACCGCTACAATTAAGCTGATCAAAATTTAGCCTGGTTGCTTCCTACAAAATGTTGCTGCGTTTACCTGCATAGCAACGGAAATGGAACTGCAAACAATTCCTTGTCCAGGATTCTTTTTGGGAGATTACAACGCGGGATCTGGATGTTCAGTCCAATCACATGTCGAACCTCACACAAACAGTGGGCACACATGGATTGAATTCCCAGATATATATCAGTCGAGGCAAAATCTCTGGAACCATTTTTAAAAAACAGTTGGACGCCACAGTGGGAGGGAGTGACAGGACTGCAGGGTGTTTCTGGCAGAATGAACAAAGATGGGCTGAATGGCCTTCTTCATCCATCTTGTTATTACTGTTATCTAAACAGAGAAAGGTTAATTCAGGGAAATGTACCCTTTTGGGCTTTGTGAAGTCAAACTTGCAAAGCAACAACAAAATAGTGACCTGAAAGAGATTAAGAAAGGGTTTGATTGGGTACAGAGAGATGTTTCCACTTGTGGGGGGAATCCAAAACCAGAGGTTATAAATATAATAAATCCAATAAGGAATTCAGAAGAAACCTCTTTACCCAGAGTGGTGAGAATGTGGATCTTGCTTCCATATGGAGTAGATGAGGAGAACAGTACAGATTTCAAGGGGAAGCTCGATATCATAAGCGGGAGAAAGGAATAGGTTATATTAGCAGGGTGACATAAACACAACCTTGTTCAACTTTGCCCGTCTAAAAGCGAAGACCAAAGTACGGAAAGTCCTCATCAGGGAACTCCTCTTTGCTGACGATGCTGCTTTAACATCTCACACTGAAGTGTGTCTGCAGAGACTCATCGACAGGATTGCGGCTGCCTGCAACGAATTTGGCCTAACCATCAGCGTCAAGGAAACGAACATCATGGAACAGGACGTCAGAACTGCTCCATCCATCAATATTGGCGACCACGCTCTGGAAGTGGTTCAAGAGTTCACCTACCTAGGCTCAACTATCACCAGTAACCTGTCTCTCGATGCAGAATTAAGCAAGCGAATGGGAAAGGCTTCCTCTGCTATGTCCAGACTGGCCAAGAGAGTGTGGGAAAATGGCGCACTGACACGGAACACAAAAGTCCGAGTGTATCAAGCCTGTGTCCTCAGTACCTTGCTCTACAGCAGCGAGGCCTGGACAACGTATGTCAGCCAAGAGTGACGTCTCAATTCATTCCATCTTCGCTGCCTCCGGAGAATCCTTGGCATCAGGTGGCAGGACTATATCTCCAACACAGAAGTCCTCGAGGTGGCCAACATCCCCAGCATATACACCCTACTGAGCCAGGGGCGCTTGAGATGGCTTGGCCATGTGAGCCGCATGAAGATGGCAGGATCCCCAAGGACACATTGTACAGCGAGCTCACCACTGGTATCAGACCCACCGGCCGTCCATGTCTCCACTTTAAAGATGTCTGCAAACGCAACATGAAGTCCTGTGACATTGATCACAAGTCGTGGGAGTCAGTTGCCAGCGATCGCCAGAGCTGGCGGGCAACCATAAAGGTGGGGCTAAAGCGTGGCGAGTCGAAGAGAATTAGCAGTTGGCAGGAAAAAAGACAGAAGCGCAAGGAGAGAGCCAACTGTGTAACAGCCCCAACAACCAATTTTATCTGCAGCACCTGTGGAAAGTCTGTCACTCCAGAATTGGCCTTAATAGCCACTCCAGGTTCTGCTTCACAAACCACTGACCACCTCCAGACGCTTACCCATTGTTTCGCGAGACATCGAGGCCAAAGATGAAGATGAGATAAACACAAAACTCATCAAACTGGGTGAAAGTTTCAGGATTTTTTTGTAGGGTGGGGGGAATTGGGGTGGGAGAAGAGATTGACAGTTTTTAAATATGAATTACACAATTGTTATAGTGCAGCAGGTGGCCATTCTGCCCCTTGTGTCCATCCTGGCTCTCCCAAAGAGCAATTCACTCAGTTCCATTCCCCTGCATGTTCTTCTTTTTCATATAACAGTCTACAGAATCAAAGAATCAAGTCATGACAGTACGATTGCTCTCAACACATGTTCTGGTGAAAGGTCACGTTAACTCTGCTTCTCTCTCCACAGATGCTGCCAGACTTGCTGAGTATTTCCAGCACTTTGTTTTTAATTTTATAACATAGAATCATGGAATGATTACAGCACAAGAGGCCATTCAGCCAGTAGTGTTTATACCGGTTCTCTACAATAATAGCTAGTTCCCCGTAACCCTGAAAATTTTTTCTCTTCCAATAATTCTCTTTTGAAAGCCACGATTGACTCTGCCTCCACCACGCTCTCAGGCAGTGCATTCCAGATCTGAACCACTAGCTGTGTAAAAAAAAGTTTTTCCTCATATCACTTTGGTTCTTTTGCCAATTTTAAATCTGTGCCTCTGGTTCTTGACCCTTCTGCCAGCAGGAACAGTTTCTCCCTATCTACTCTGTCCAGGCCCCTCGTGATTTTGAACACCTCGATCAAATCTCTTAATCTTCTCTTCTCCAAGGAGAACAGACCCAACTTCTCCAATCTATCCATGTAACTGAAACCATTCTTATGAATCTTTCCTGCACCCTTTCACATCCTTCCTCAAATACAGTCTCCAGAATTGGGCACAATGCTCCAGTTGAAGCTGAACCAGAGTTTTATGCAGGTTTATCATAACTTCCTTGCATTTGTACTCTACGCTTCTATTTATAAAGCCCAGGATCCCATAAACTTTATTAACTGCTTTCTGAATCTGCTCCTGCGCCCCCTTTAGAATTGCACCCTTCAATTTGTATTGCCTTCCCTCGTTCTTCCAACTAAAATGGATCATTCACATGTCTCTACATAGTCCCTCCCCCTCTATTAGTAAACATTACCACAATGTCCCTCCCCTCTGAATCTTACTGTGTGTCTTTCAAGGTGCAACCTTATAATATCCTGTGCAAAAGAAAAAGGCCAAATGAGAGGCATGCAGGGGTGAATAAAATGCAGCAATCCTGGATATAGCAATCTGAAGTTGTTACCATTGAGGAGTTTAGTCTGTGCAGGAAGGTGAGAGAGAAATCCTGCAGTCCATTTGCAACGAGTCTTCTGAATCTTGCAAATCTAGTCGCCATTATCCACCGATCTATTAAAAATATCTATTTTCTAGATAATAAAAGCATAACTAATTTTTAATCGTAATAAGGAGTAATGTGACTATAATTGTGAATGGGGTTCTGTTTATCTTAGACCCCCCAATACAAAGTTCTAATAGCATTGCCTACATCATGTAAGTTACAATCATTTTATCAGAAGCCTCTCCCTCGCTTTTAACAGTGAATATTACAGGCTACTGGCGGGCCAGCCTTCCTGTCTGATTCATCAGCACCACAGCAATAAACCATAACATGAACCAACTTAGTGTCTAAATACATTTGCAATCTCAAAACGGCCACTGGTAATAAAACTTGTGCATCAATGTAAGAATGCATTTTTTAAAAAAAGGATGCAACGCAATAATAAAACTCTGCCGGCCTCAATCTGCAACACGAGGCCTTGCAGCGGAGAGAAACGGGAGGTTAAGTTTCGAGGCCACTCCTTCATTTTCAGGGAACTTTTTAATTTTTTTTTACCTGCACCATGATTGCAAGCCGCAGAGAGTCCTTGGCGATACTTTCTCCGCATTTTTTGCAGGAGGCCCGGCCGCTCTTTGCATACTCGGCTTTGAAAAGCTTATCCTCAGCCATGTCTGTGCCTGCAACCACCAGGAGGAGGAAGCAAAGCCGGAGCAGGCGCGGCACAGCCACCGGCTGTGATTGACAGGGAGCCCAGAGCACGCGGACACTGAGACCCTGAGTGATTGACAGGGAACCCAGAGCACGTGGGCTCTGAGACCCTGAGTGATTGACAGGGAACCCAGAGCACGCGGACACTGAGACCCTGAGTGATTGACAGGGAACCCAGAGCACGTGGGCACTGAAACCCAGAGTGATTGATAGGGAGCCCAGAGCATTTGGGCACTGAGACCCAGAGTGATTGGCAGAGCACCCAGAACACGTGGGCACTGAGACCTGGAGTGATTGACAGGGAGCCCAGAGCACGTGGGCTCTGAGACCCTGAGTGATTGACAGGGCACCCAGAGCACGTGGGCACTGAGACCCGGAGTGATTGACAGAGAGCCCAGAGCACGTGGGCACTGAGACCCGGAGTGATTGACAGAGAGCCCAGAGCACGTGGGCACTGAGACCCTGAGTTATTGACAGGGCACCCAGAGCACGTGGGCACTGAGACCCGGAGTGATTGACAGAGAGCCCAGAGCACGTGGGCACTGAGACCCTGAGTTATTGACAGAGCACCCAGAGCACGTGGGCACTGAGACCCGGAGTGATTGACAGGGCACCCAGAGCACGTGGGCACTGAGACCCTGAGTGATTGGCAGGGAGCCCAGAGCACGTGGGCTCTGAGACCCTGAGTGATTGACAGGGCACCCAGAGCACGTGGGCACTGAGACCCGGAGTAATTGACAGAGAGCCCAGAGCACGTGGGCTCTGAGACCCTGAGTGATTGACAGGGCACCCAGAGCACGTGGGCACTGAGACCCTGAGTGATTGGCAGGGAGCCCAGAGCACGTGGGCACTGAGACCCGGAGTGATTGACAGAGAGCCCAGAGCACGTGGGCTCTGAGACCCTGAGTGATTGACAGAAAACCCAGAGCATGCAGGCACTAAGACCCAGAGTACTTGACAGGAAACCCAGAGCACGCAAGGACTGGGGTACAAAGCATTTGCAGCCTTGTGTATTATTTGGTCCTGAGCTGAGCTTCTGACACTGTGCCCTGTCCATCACTAAAACTGCCCATTCCACCTTTGTGTCATCACTCAACTCTACCCCTCCTCTGCTCATCTGTTGCTGAAACTCTCATCTAGACCTTTGTTTCCTCTAGATTCTACTATTGCAGCACCCTTCTGGTCAGCTGCGCATGCTCCATGCTCCATAAACCTGGTGTCATCCAAAACTCTGCTGCATATGTCCTTACTTGCACTAGGTCCCGTTCACCCATCAGCCTTGTGCTCACTGACCTGCACTGGCTCCTGTTCAAGCAAGTTGTGATGGCAAGATGCTGATCAGTGTGTCAGCTGTGGCTGAGTGTGTAGCACTCTCCCCTCGGAATCACAAGGTTCTGAGTTTAAGTCCCAGTCCAGGACTTGAGCACAAAAATCAAGGCTGACAATCCAGTGCAACACTGAGAGAGTGCTGCCTTGTCGGAGGTGCTGTCTTTCAGATGAGACGTCAAACCAAGGCCCCTTCTGCCTGCACAGGTGGATAAGAGGATCCCATGGCACTAAGAAGAGCAGGGCAGTTATCCCCGGTGTCCTGGTCAATATTTTTCCCTCAATCAACATCTGGTCATGAACACATTGCTGTTTGTGGGAGCTTGCTGTGCGCAAATTGGCTGCTGCATTTCCTACATTACAACAGTGACTACACTTCAAAAATACTTGATTGGCTTTAAATCACTTTGAGATGTCCGGTGGTCATGAAAGATGCTATATGCATGTCAGTTTTTCTTTTTATTGTTTTCAAATCCCTCCATGTCCTCACCCCTCCTTATCTGTGTAATCTCTTCCAGCCTCACAGCCCTCTGAGATATCTGTACTCCTTTAATTCTGGCCCATTAAGCATCCCTGATTTCAGTCACTCCACCATTGGTGGCCACGACTTCAGTTGCCTAGGCTCTCTACCCTGGAATTCCCTCCCTACACCTCTCCATCTTGCTTTTTTACTTTAAGATACTCCTTAAAACCTACCTCTTTGACCAAGCTTTTGGTCATTGACCAATGTCTCTTTATATTGCTTGATGTAAACTATGTGAATGACTGCTCCTGAGTAGCTCCTGGCATATTTCACTATGTTAACGGTGCTACTGTCAAGAAAACAGGAGGATTTTTAATTCATCGGTTGGAAACCTACATTAAACTTTTAAAAAGGAGCTGGGATCCGACAGTTAACTTTTTAAAAAGCTGGCACCCAAGATGGCCACCATAATTTGCATTGAAATACCTCACATTCCAGGACATCGAATTGGAGAAGCGTGTCTAACGGGATTGCAACCAGGATAGTGCCTCATGAATTTGGAATCAGCTAACAGCTTCACTTCTAATGGCAAAACATTCAAAGCCATCTTGGAACATTAACAGTGGAGTCATATCTCCAGGGAGTAAACATTGAAACAATGAGACTCGAGAGAGATTGAAAATACCTAAACTTGAATCTAATTAAATTGCAAACAAGGACACTGGACAATCATGTGACCGCCTCGCCATCTGTGGAAAAAAATGACAGTCTTTTGCAAAGGACAAGCTCCTGAGACTTTGAAGCAGACAAGCTTTGATGCTAACCAAACAAGACCCCAGTGGGGCTGTGTGTGTTTGTCTCTCTCTCCAGCTAACATCGCATGTTTCAAACCTGTCTGCGACTGTGGAACATCCAAACCTACCATTGCTACAGACAGAGACCTCGGGGAGGAAAGCCACCTACAACTCTGTCTCCAAGAAAAACCTGCACAGGTGGGCCAGGCTCAAAATGCACTTCGACCAGACAGGGACTTCAAGATCACAACTTCAGCCAGAAGACAACAGAATTACCAGATCCCACAGACTGTATATTATTTTTTATTTGTTCTGGACTCTAATCCAACTATCCCTTAACACTCTGTAACCTGTTTATATGTGTGATTTTCGTGTGCGTGTGTGGGTGAAAGTGTAGCATAGTTTTATTATTTTGTCTAGATCGGGTTTATATTTTTTAATTACAGTAAATGCACATCTTTCCTGTTTAAGCACAAGAAAACCTGTTCGATCAGTTCTTTTATGATCACAACAAAGGTAAAAGGTAAAACACTCAATGAAGTGGTAAACACATTGTTATGACTAGGTGAGAAAGGGGTCTAGGGTTCCCTCTCAGCCTTCACCTGGTCTTACCGTAACAGGGTTTAATTTTAACACTGTTTTTCTTTGCTCCCCCTTAGTGAATCCTTGTTTACTAACTTCCAATTATAAGACAAAGAAACTAGACAAACAGTTTTCTTAGGTTTAAAGAAAAAAGGTTGAACTTTATTAAACTTAAACTCGAATTCAGTTAATGTCTCCGTATACGTGACACGCCCACACTAGCATGCATACGCGACACACACATGCAGATAGAGACAGAAAAGAGCAGAAGAAATAAAGTGGAAAAGTTTGAGGCAATATCTGAAGATGGTTTTGGTTACTGTTCTTCAAGCTCACTGTAATTGTACGTTGGACTTGTTTTTCGTTGGGGCCTGGTATTCTTCTTAAATCTTGTTCGATTGTAGGAGACATTTCTCTCTTGAAGTTCATGTGTCCTCAGTGGGTCCAGAGGCTTGTGAAAAAGAGATGGGAGCAGACAGGAGAGGTCTTCTCACTCCAGGAGCAAACAGTCTTTCTGCTGAGTTCAAACTCTGTGGCTCATTCAAAAACCAGCCAGTTAGTCATGTCACCAGCTGGTTTAACCAGCCCTGGCTTTAGTGGATTGTATCACCTTAGCAGTCTCTGGAATGCTCTTCCTTACACCTTCAATGTCTGGTGATCAAAATCCATTGTGGGTTGAATATGTCATAGAATGGTCCTTTGTCTCCACAAGCACTGTCTGTTAGTATGCAAATGTTTTTCAGCTAAGTGTCTGGCAGCCTGTGTAACAGGCCTTCTCTTCTTCTCAGCAACAGTTTAAAATCAATGTTCATAAGACAAAATTAATATGCCTCATTCTTCGCAGGTAGGGGCCTGCATGACACCTCCACACCCAGCGGAATTAAAGGCAATTTGAGAAAAGAACATTTCATTAAAAAGGGTCGAGAAAGAAAATATAAGATAATGGAAAAAGCATGTGTGTGTCTCTCTCTCTCGCTCTGTCATTCACATTCATTCATAAATCCTAAGACTTATTACAGCCTGTCTTTTCTTGGTAGCAGTGTTGCTTTAAACTGTACTTTTTGGCATCCCAATAAACATGTGGTTCTTTGGTGAAGTTTTTCTTCAGTTTGCCTATTTCCATGACTGCCTAGGCTCTTGGTTCCTGTTGAGGTCTGCAAAAAGGCGGGAAGGGGGGGAATTAATTAGCCCTAAATTGGAATTTTTTTGATCAGGAGGGTCAGTAGTGGCCGGTCTATCCTGAACTCTCTTTCAGTGCTTTGCTGAGTCATGCAAAGGCGTTTGACTTTCGGTGGATGGGTGGTTCTCTTTTTCTTTGACTGTGGGGGAGGATTCTTTGCTAATCTCCCCTTTGTCCCAGAGGACACTCCTGCCTGCAGGTATTTGTGCAGACTCTACTGCACTCCCCTGTGGCACTTCGACTCGGTGAGGCATCACCCTCAAAGTCTCTCTACCCACTAGGGGTCTTCCTTTGTCTCTGCAGGTTCCTGTGAACGCTCTTAGCAACTCTGGTGAGGTGCTTCTAGTGTCTGAATTTACATAGGAGGATGTGGAGTCTAACTTTTGAAATTTTCCGGGGTTGGCTGGACAGTAGGGGTTTTGATCTGGGATTCTTCCTGGACTTCCTTTAACCTGCCCTCTTGGTCGCTTTTTCCCCTTCCCTTTCTATACTTTTAGAATTAGAATTAGGATTAGAACATTACAGCGCAGTACAGGCCCTTCGGCCCTCGATGTTGCGCCGACCTGTGAAACCATCTGACCTACACTATTCCATTTTCATCCATACGTCTATCCAATGACCACTTAAATGCCCTTAAAGTTGGCGAGTCTACTACTGTTGCAGGCAGGGCGTTCCACGCCCCTACTACTCTCTGAGTAAAGAAACTACCTCTGACATCTGTCCTATATCTATCACCCTTCAACTTAAAGCTATGTCCCCTCGTGTTTGCCATCACCATCCGAGGAAAAAGACTCTCACTATCCACCCTATCTAACCCTCTGATTATCTTATATGTCTCTATTAAGTCACCTCTCCTCCTCCTTCTCTCCAACGAAAACAACCTCAAGTCCCTCAGCCTTTCCTCGTAAGACCTTCCCTCCATACCAGGCAACATCCTAGTAAATCTCCTCTGCACCCTTTCCATAGCTTCCACATCCTTCCTATAATGCGGTGACCAGAACTGCACGCAATACTCCAGGTGCGGTCTCACCAGAGTTTTGTACAGCTGCAGCATGACCTCGTGGCTCCGAAACTCGATCCCCCTACTAATAAAAGCTAACACACCATATGCCTTCTTAACAGCCCTATTAACCTGGGTAGCAACCTTCAGGGATTTATGCACCTGGACACCAAGATCTCTCTGTTCATCTACGCTACCAAGAATTTTCCCATTAGCCCAGTACTCTGCATTCCTGTTACTCCTTCCAAAGTGAATCACCTCACACTTTTCCGCATTAAACTCCATTTGCCATCTCTCAGCCCAGCTCTGCAGCCTATCTATGTCCCTTTGTACCCTACAACATCCTTCGGCACTATCCACAACTCCACCGACCTTCATGTCATCCGCAAATTTACTAACCCACCCTTCTACACCCTCTTCCAGGTCATTTATAAAAATGACAAACAGCAGTGGCCCCAAAACAGATCCTTGCGGTACACCACTAGTAACTAAACTCCAGGATGAACATTTGCCATCAACCACCACCCTCTGTCTTCTTTCAGCTAGCCAATTTCTGATCCAAAGCTCTAAATCACCTTCAACCCCATACTTCCGTATTTTCTGCAATAGCCTACCGTGGGGAACTTTATCAAACGCCTTACTGAAATCCATATACACCACATCCACTGCTTTACCCTCATCCACCTGTTTGGTCACCTTCTCGAAAAACTCAATAAGGTTTGTGAGGCACGACCTACCCATCACAAAACTGTGCTGACTATCACTAATGAACTTATTCTTTTCAAGATGATTATAAATCCTGTCTCTTATAACCTTTTCCAACATTTTACCCACAAC
The DNA here is from genome assembly GCF_036365525.1 of Heterodontus francisci. Classification (NCBI taxonomy): domain Eukaryota; kingdom Metazoa; phylum Chordata; class Chondrichthyes; order Heterodontiformes; family Heterodontidae; genus Heterodontus; species Heterodontus francisci. The sequence continues at coordinate 190,716,681 of NC_090373.1, forward strand.
CGAAGTAAGGCTCGGTTTTGCCTGCCTGTCCCCTTTTGTTCTCGGTGGGGGTGCCTTACGGTTCACCAGCCCTCTGCTGGAGGGCCCTCCTAACACTGGTACAGGACCTAGGGATGTAGGTTTCACTGTAGGTTGGGGTTTCCCCTCAACATAGCACACGTGACAACTCTTGCAGTACTCCACAACATCTTTGTGGAGTTTTAGCCAGTCAAACTGCTGTCTTATACAGGCTTTGGTCTTTCGTATACTGGCATGAGCAGCCACTGCAATCTCTTGGGCCCTTCTTAATATTTCTCTCCAGTACCTCTGTGGCACCACTAACTGGTGAACTACTGACCACTCCTTACTCTCAGGTCTGTGAGGAGAACTCCACTTCCTCATCAGTACCTCGTTCTTTAAATAGTAGCAATCATCGACTCCCTCTGTTTCAGTTTCAGACTGGGCAGCTAACACTCGCAATACTGGGTCGGCTGGCTAAGCCTCAGCTAGGGAAAATTTACTTAATTCATTCCCTGGGTCGCCTAACTTCCCAAAGAAAGTCTTGGACAGACAGACCTCATGGTCATCTGCCTGTAGTACCAATTGAGTCTCCTCTGGGGGAGCTGGTTTGATCATGGCCTGATTCACTACACATTCAGAGAAACTGCAGGGGATCGTCTCCTGCCACTGCCCTGTCCCTCTGAGCTCTGGCGGTCTTTCTTTCATGACTGGGGGGTCTACCACCTTCACCCCTGCCAGATAAATCTCTAGGAGCAGGTCAACCCTGTCCACAGGCAAACTATGGTCACCGGTCCTGAAACTAGGTTGTACTACAGGTGCACCCGATGTACAAGCATACACTGCCCTCCAATACCATTCACCACCATTTTGGTGTTCACTGCACTCTCTGGGGGCAAGGTCTGGCCTTTTCCTAGTAAAAGGGATCTAGTGGCCCCTGTGTCCCTGAGAATTACTATGGGCTTGCTTGCCCCACTCGAGGGATATGGGGTCACTTTTCCTTCAAACACAAAATCCCGATAGCCTTCAGGAATCCTATTAAATTTTCCTGCACTTGCAGTAGTAAGCTTCCTGGGTCTCATTTTTACTGCAGTTAAAGCCACAGCTTGTTCTGCTGTGCTTTCCACCAGGGTCTCTTCTTCACTGAGTGGGTGTGACCTGATTAACCCTGCAGGTTTTCCCTTCAGTTTCCAGCAGTCAGCCCTGCTTTATTATGTTGGAAGCACACTGGTCTCCAGGTCTCACTCCTCCTTCCAGCACCTTCCTTTTTGGCTGGAGGAGGGCCCCCTGTGTCTCCTGCATTCCTTTCTCTTCCAGGACTGCTTGGGCTTCTATCACCTTCCCACCCTTTGTCCTTTTCGGATTTGTGGGTGTGATTAGGAAAGGTTCTCCCCTGGGAAACTAACTTATAAATTGAAGCAAACTCATCGGCCAGAACGGCTGCTTGTCGGACTCTCTGAACCCGCTGCTCCTCTACCTGGGTCTTTGTGGAGAGTGGGAGAGAGTTTTTAAATTCCTCTAACAGAATTACTTCTCTGAGATTCTCATAGCTGAGCCGTACTTTAAGAGCCCTCAGCCACTGGTCAAAAGCCAGCTGCTTCCTTCTTTCAAACTCCAGATAAGTTTGATTTGCTTGCTTCTTGAGGGTACTAACTTTTGGCGATAGTCTTCAGGTACATTTTCTTCATATGTCCCAAGGATAGTATTTTTGTCAGTTCATAATTTGAGGAACTCTCATCTGGCAACAGGCAATAAACCTCATGGGCTTTTCCAGTTAGCTTGCTTTGTAATAAAAGCGGCCAAGTCTCAGCTGGCTATTTTAGCTGCCTTGCCTATTTCTCAAAAGACACAAAAAATTCTTCCACATCTTCCTCATTGAATTTTGGGATTAGTTGAGCTAGTTTTAACAAATTTGTGCCCAGTCCTGAATTACGCTCCTCCATATTGGCTATGCTTTCACTGGTGTTACTCTGTCACCCCCTAATTAACTCAAGCCATTTCAGCTCTCTTTCTTCGCATTCCTTCTGGAATGTTCTTTCTCTCTCTCTCTCCTGCCTTTCATTTTCTTCATGTTCCTTCTGGAAGGCTCTTTCTTTCTCCCTCTTTCTTTCCTCAAATTCAAGTTTCCTCTGTTCCAATTGTATCTTTGCTAACAATACCCTGCCAGAGAATATCTCTAACCCTGTTTCTGCTTCTTCAGATTCAAGGGAAAAACTGGCCTTAGGAGTTCAGACTTCCTAGCCTTGCCATGTACAGTGATCCCACACTGCTCAGCCATTGTCCTCAACTCCTCCATAGACAGTGCTTTTAACTTATCCCAAGTTACTTCACCCTGGCTTGGAGAGCTATTAGTTTCAGTCGTAGACATGTTAGTATTCAATTACACACAACCACAAGAAAACCTGTCTTGAAATCTTACTCTTTTTGATTGGGAACAATTTGACTTCCCCTTCCAATTTCTCTTGTTTGTCTGTGGGTCAAATCCAAGATAGTAGCCCTCAGATTTCTGTTACAACCAGGTGAGAAAGGTGTCTAGGGGTCCCTCTCAGCCTTCACCTGGTCTTACTGTAACACGGTTTAATTTTACACATTTTTTTAGCTCCCTCTTAGTGAATCATTGTTTACTAACTTCCAATTCCCCAGTGGGTTCAGAGGCTTGTGAAAAAGAGATTGGAGCAGACAGGAGAGGTCTTCTCACTCCAGGAGGAAACAGTCTTTCTGCTGAGTTCAAACTCTGTGGCTAGTTCAAAAAACCCTGGACCAGCCAGTTAGTCATGTGACCAGCTGGTTTAACCAGTCCTGGCTTTTGTGGATTGTATCACTGGATTGTCTCTGGAATGCTCTTCCTTACATCTACAATGTCTAGTGATCAAAGTCCATTGTGGGTTGAATGTGTTAGGGAATGGTTCTTTGTCTCCACAAGCACTGTCGGTTAGTATGCAAATGTTTTTCAGCTAAGTGGCTGGCAGCCCATGTAACAGGCCTTTTCTTCTCAGCAACAGTTTAAAATTAATGTTCATATAACAACAATAATATGCCTCATTCTTAGCAGGTGGGGTCCTGCCTGACAATATCCACTGTTCAAATAAACCCTTTTACGGTCAATCAAGGAGAATGACAAGAGGGGAGCCTTGCGATCCCCTCCTCACCTGATCTTAACACTACAAAGACACTGTATAAATGTAAGAAGTTGTTGTTGATAGCACACCCAAAACATGTCAGCATGGAGACACAGTGTGACTAACAACAAACCAGGAGTATATGGTCACAGAGACTGCTGCACCATACAGTCCCAGAAAGGAAAGGACAGTGTGTGACCCACTGTAACACCCATTCCCGAGGCGAAAGGACAGTGTGTGACCCACTGTAACACCCATTCCCGAGGCGAAAGGACAGTGTGTGACCCACTGTAACACCCATTCCCGAGGCGAAAGGACAGTGTGTGACCCACTGTAACACCCATTCCCGAGGCGAAAGGAAAGTGTGTGACCCACTGTAACACCCATTCCCGAGGCGAAAGGACAGTGTGTGACCCACTGTAACACCCAGTCCCGAGGCGAAAGGACAGTGTGTGACCCACTGTAACACCCAATCCCAGAAGGGAAAGGACAGTGTGTGACCCACTGTACCACCCATTCCCGAGGCGAAAGGACAGTGTGTGACCCACTGTAACACCCATTCCCGAGGCGAAAGGACAGTGTGTGACCCACTGTAACACCCATTCCCGAGGCGAAAGGACAGTGTGTGACCCACTGTAACACCCATTCCCGAGGCGAAAGGACAGTGTGTGACCCACTGTACCACCCATTCCCGAGGCGAAAGGACAGTGTGTGACCCACTGTAACACCCATTCCCGAGGCGAAAGGACAGTGTGTGACCCACTGTAACACCCAGTCCCGAGGCGAAAGGACAGTGTGTGACCCACTGTAACACCCAATCCCAGAAGGGAAAGGACAGTGTGTGACCCACTGTACCACCCATTCCCGAGGCGAAAGGACAGTGTGTGACCCACTGTAACACCCATTCCCGAGGCGAAAGGACAGTGTGTGACCCACTGTAACACCCAGTCCCGAGGCGAAAGGACAGTGTGTGACCCACTGTAACACCCAATCCCAGAAGGGAAAGGACAGTGTGTGACCCACTGTACCACCCATTCCCGAGGCGAAAGGACAGTGTGTGACCCACTGTAACACCCATTCCCGAGGCGAAAGGACAGTGTGTGACCCACTGTAACACCCATTCCCGAGGCGAAAGGACAGTGTGTGACCCACTGTAACACCCATTCCCGAGGCGAAAGGACAGTGTGTGACCCACTGTACCACCCATTCCCGAGGCGAAAGGACAGTGTGTGACCCACTGTAACACCCATTCCCGAGGCGAAAGGACAGTGTGTGACCCACTGTAACACCCATTCCCGAGGCGAAAGGACAGTGTGTGACCCACTGTACCACCCATTCCCGAGGCGAAAGGACAGTGTGTGACCCACTGTAACACCCATTCCCGAGGCGAAAGGACAGTGTGTGACCCACTGTAACACCCATTCCCGAGGCGAAAGGACAGTGTGTGACCCACTGTAACACCCATTCCCGAGGCGAAAGGACAGTGTGTGACCCACTGTAACACCCATTCCCGAGGCGAAAGGACAGTGTGTGACCCACTGTAACACCCATTCCCGAGGCAAAAGAACAGTGTGTGACCCACTGTACCACCCAGTCCCGAGGCGAAAGGACAGTGTGTGACCCACTGTAACACCCATTCCCGAGGCGAAAGGACAGTGTGTGACCCACTGTAACACCCATTCCCGAGGCGAAAGGACAGTGTGTGACCCACTGTAACACCCAGTCCCGAGGCGAAAGGACAGTGTGTGACCCACTGTACCACCCAGTCCCAGAGGCGAAAGGACAGTGTGTGACCCACTGTAACACCCATTCCCGAGGTAAAAGGACAGTGTGTGACCCACTGTAACACCCATTCCCGAGGCGAAAGGACAGTGTGTGACCCACTGTAACACCCATTCCCGAGGCGAAAGGACAGTGTGTGACCCACTGTAACACCCAGTCCCGAGGCGAAAGGACAGTGTGTGACCCACTGTACCACCCAGTCCCAGAGGCGAAAGGACAGTGTGTGACCCACTGAAACACCCAATCCCAGAAGGGAAAGGACAGTGTGTGACCCACTGTAACACCCATTCCCGAGGCGAAAGGACAGTGTGTGACCCACTGTAACACCCATTCCCGAGGCGAAAGGACAGTGTGTGACCCACTGTAACACCCATTCCCGAGGCAAAAGGACAGTGTGTGACCCACTGTACCACCCAGTCCCGAGGCGAAAGGACAGTGTGTGACCCACTGTAACACCCATTCCCGAGGCGAAAGGACAGTGTGTGACCCACTGTAACACCCATTCCCGAGGTAAAAGGACAGTGTGTGACCCACTGTACCACCCAGTCCCGAGGCGAAAGGACAGTGTGTGACCCACTGTAACACCCATTCCCGAGGCGAAAGGACAGTGTGTGACCCACTGTAAAACCCAGTCCCAGAGGGGAAAGGATAGTGTGAGACCCAATGTATCACGCAGTCCCAGAGGAACAAGGACAGTGTATGACCCAATGTACCACCCAGTCCCAGAGGAACAGGGACAGTGTATGACCCAATGTACCACCCAGTCCCAGAGGAACAGGGACAGTGTATGACCCACTGTACCACCCAGTCCCAGAGGAGAAAGGACAGTGTGTGACCCACTGTACCACCCAGTCCCAGAGCGAAAAGGACACTGTGTGACCCTCTGTACCACCCAGTCCCAGAGGAGAAAGGACAGTGTGTGACCCACTGTACCACCCAGTCCCAGAGCGAAAAGGACACTGTGTGACCCACTGTACCACCCAGTCCCAGAGGAACAAGGATAATGTGTGACCCACTGTATCACCCAGTCCCAGAGGGGAAAGGACAGTGTATGACCCAATGTACCACCCAGTCCCAGAGGAACAGGGACAGTGTATGACCCAATGTACCACCCAGTCCCAGAGGAACAAGGATAATGTGTGACCCACTGTACCACCCAGTCCCAGAGGAGAAAGGACAGTGTGTGACCCACTGTACCACCCAGTCCCAGAGCGAAAAGGACACTGTGTGACCCTCTGTACCACCCAGTCCCAGAGGAGAAAGGACAGTGTGTGACCCACTGTACCACCCAGTCCCAGAGGAACAAGGATAATGTGTGACCCACTGTATCACCCAGTCCCAGAGGTGAAAGGATAGTGTGAGACCCAATGTATCACGCAGTCCCAGAGGAACAAGGACACTGTGTGACCCTCTGTACCACCCAGTCCCAGAGGAGAAAGGACAGTGTGTGACCCACTGCACCACCCAGTCCCAGAGGAACAAGGACAATGTGTGACCCACTGTACCACCCAGTCCCAGAGGAGAAAGGACAGTGTGTGACCCACTGCACCACCCAGTCCCAGAGGAACAAGGACACTGTGTGACCCTCTGTACCACCCAGTCCCAGAGGAGAAAGGACAATGTGTGACCTACTGTACCACCCAGTCCCAGAGCGAAAAGGACACTGTGTGACCCTCTGTACCACCCAGTCCCAGAGGAGAAAGGACAGTTTGTGACCCACTGTACCACCCAGTCCCAGAGGGGAACAGACAATGTGTGACCCACTGTCCACCCAGTCCCAGAGGGGAAAGGACAGTTTGTGACCCACTGAACCACCCAGTCCCAGAGGAACAAGGACAGTGTGTGACCCACTGTACCACCCAGTCCCAGAGGGAAACGGACAATGTGTGACCCACTGTACCACCCAGTCCCAGAGGGGAAAGGACAGTGTGTGACCCACTGTCCCACCCAGTTTCAGAGCGAAAAAGACACTGTGTGACCCTCTGTACCACCCAGTCCAAGAGGGGAAAGGACAGTGTTTGACCCACTGTACCACACAGTCCCAGAGGGGAACAGACAATGTGTGACCCACTGAACCATCCAGTCCCAGAGGAACAGGGACAGTGTGTAACCCATTGTAACACCCAGTCCCAGAGGAACAGGGACAGTGTGTGACCTATTGTAACACCCAGTCCCAAAGGGGAACGGACAATGTATGACCCACTGCACCACGCAGTCCCAGAGGAACAAGGACAGTGTGTGACCCACTGCACTACCCAATCCCAGCAGGGAAAGGATACTCTGTGACTCACTGTACCACCCAGTCCCAGAGGGGAAAGGACAGTGTATGTCCCACTGCACCACCCAATCCCAGAGGGGAAAGGACAGTGTGTGACCCACTGCACCACACAGTCCCAGAGGGGAAAGGACAGTGTGTGACCCACTGTACCACCCAGTCCCAGAGGGGAAAGGACAGTGTGTGACCCACTGCACCACACAGTCCCAGAGGGGAAAGGACAGTGTGTGACCCACTGTACCACCCAGTCCCAGAGGGGAAAGGACAGTGTGTGACCCACTGAACCACCCAGTCCCAGAGGGGAAAGGACAGTGTGTGACCCACTGCACCACCCAGTCCCAGAGGGGAAAGGACAGTGTGTGACCCACTGTACCACTCAGTCTCTGAGGGAAAAGGCCAGTTTCTGAACCACTGTACCACCTAATCTCAGATATAGTTCCAAGTCAGGATGTTGTGTGGCTTGGAGGGGAACCTGCAGGTGGTGGTGTTCCCATGCATCTGCTGCCCTTGTCCTTCTAGGTGGTCGAGGTCGAATGGGCTGAAGCCTGGTGAGTCATCTGGTGAATTTCTTTCCCCAAAAGCAGGGATGGGTATTAGTGGAGTGTCTTGATTGCAGGTTTTGGTTTCCCAACAACTTGGCAGGAATGGTATAAGGTCCTGCAGAATTTAACACATCGTTGTGGAGATGAGGGCATATGGGGGCCTGGGTCTTATGGATACCCACGTGCCCCAGCCATTGGGATTTCATGGGCAATCCTCAAGATTTCCCTGCGATATTTAGGGGGGGGGGCTATAATTTGGTGGACCACTGTCCACTCCTCCTCTGCAGGTCACTGCGGAGGTCTCCATTTCCTCATCACTACCCCATTCTTAAATTCAGGCACTTTTTCTGCCTCTGCCTCAGAACAGGCAGTCTGTGCTATTCTTTTTAAATCAGGATCTGCCTTCCGGGCTTCAATTAAAGAAGGCCCAGTGTCCTTTCTTCTCCTCCCCTAAATCTGCAAAAAATGTTTCAGCCAGCCAGACCTCAGAGTCATCTGGCTGAAATCCTGGTTCAGCTCACTCTGGCGGAGCTTGCTTAGCCATGGACCTGGTTACCACACAGTCAGGAATTATTACATGGACTTCCTCCTATATTTGTTTTGTCTCCTTGGCCTCATTTGGCTGATTTAAGACCACTGGGACTGCTCCCACCCTTCCTCCAGCCAAATGATTGCCTAGCAGCAAATCTGTTCCAGCCACAGTAATAGAACAATCCCTACTGTAACTGGTCCAGAAACTAGGTCACACTGAAAGTGGATCTGATATAGGGGTACAGACATGTACCCACTTTCAATGTCTTTGACCAGAACCTTCACCTTTAGTGAACTCTCTGGTGGAAAGGTCATGGCTTTATCCAGCATTAAGGATTGAGTGGTTCTGAGCATAACAATGCTCATTATCTCAGTATCTCTGAGCATAACGATGGACTTGCTTGTTTCATTTGAGGGGTATGGGGACATCTTTCCATTTAAAACAAAATCCTGCGAACTGTTATGGATGGGTGGTAAGTGGTGTCGATGGCTTCCACTTTTCATTTCGCAACTGACCGCAATCGTGTTTTGTTTAACAATGGTGCGTTAGTCCCTGAGTGTTTTTAAGGTTAGATAAACAGACAAATGACAGGTTTTCCCGTAGGTTAAAAAAATAAGATAATTCAGGAGTGTGATGGAATACTCTTCACTTGCCTGGATGGGTGCAGCTCCAACAATACGCAAGAAGATCGACACCATCCAGGACAAAGCAGCCGCTTGATTTGCACCCCATCCACCACCTTCAACATTCACTCCCTCCACCACTCTCGCACAGTGGCAGCAGTGTGTACCATCTACAAGATGTACTGCAGCAACTCACCAAGGCTCCTTCGACAGCACCTTCCAAAACCATGACCTCTACCACCTAGAAGGACAAGGGCAGCAGATGCATGGGAACGCCACCACCTTCAAGTTCCTCTCCAAGCCCCACACCATCCTGACTTGGAACTATATCGCCATTCCCTCACTGTCGCTGGGTCAAAATCCTGGAAATTCCTCCCCAACAGCACTGTGGGTGTACTCGCACCTGATGGACTGTAGCGGTTCAAGAAAGAGGCTCATCACCACCTTCTCAAGGGCAATAAATGCTGGCCTAGCCAGCGACGCCCACATCTTGTGAAGGAATTAAAAAAACTTTTTTTTAAAAGAATTCCCAAAATGTCGCAACCTTTACCCACTCATGCATTCACACACACATGCATACACAAGGATAGATAGACAGAGAGAAAAGGGTAGGATGCAATTGAAGTCCAAGGGTATATAAGAGTTCCTGGTTTATAGAATACTGTTGAATCTTATCGGGAGGAATATATTTTTTAAAGGTGCAGGTCTGGATGTTTGCAGTCTTGAACTTGCTGAGGTGTTGTAGAGTTCTAGCGGTTAAAACGCAGCCCAAAGTTGGTGGTGTGAATTTGGTTTACCTTCACAGATGGAGAATCTGAAAGTCACTTTGTAATTTCTCTGCTGCAGTGGTTGTTCAGTTCTTGTTCAGTAGGGTTCTTCAGTTCAGCTGGATCTCTCGCACAGCCTCTGACTGGAAACTGGCTTTCTGTGGTCTTGGCTTGATTTTCCCTCTCTCTCCAGAGGGCTACCTTTTAAGGACAAAATCCATCACATTTGAGTTTCTCTTAGGTGACACATGGGGCTGGATTTTACCAAAGGCAGACGGGACTTTGCCACCAACATAAAAGTCGCTTCTGCCTAGCCCAGGATCTGACCCATATTTTACGGGTCCCTGGGCTTTAACTGTCCTGAGGTGGGACTTCCACCCATTCGAGAGAGGAGGTCCCGTCTCAGTGAGCTGCCAGCCAATCAGTGGGCTGGCAGCTCTTAGTCGCTTCATCTATCATTAATATAGATGGTAAATAGCTGAGGATTTATGTGTGAGCTCATAGTCTTCTGCCATTGCAGCAGCTTCTCTCACTCTTGTGACCCTTTGTTCCTCAATATGGATCTTTATATTAATGGGAATACTATTTTTAAATTCTTCTAACGGAATCACCTCTCACAAATTCCCATATGAGAGGTCTGCCTTGAGAGATCTTATCCAGTGATTGAAAGCCATGTGTTTACCGCTTTCAAATGTGATAAAGGGTTGGGCAGGTCTTTTCCCAGCATTTCTAAATTCTTGTTAATATGCCTCAGAGACTTGCAGGCATTTAAAATAGCAGTTTTAGTCTGTTAGTAATCAAAAGAACTTTTCTCTGACAACATGGAATAGGCTTCACGAGATCTCCCCACTAAATCGCCTTGTAAAAAGAAGGTCCAATATGCTTTTGGCCATTTTAACCTGATAATGGTATGACTGAGGCGGGAGGTGTGCACTGTTAATTCAGTCCCACTTCTCCACAGGTCACAACATATATTTATATTTTCCCACTTACCGAAATAGTCAATCATAGACTCTATTTTTATCCCAGAATAAAACACACCAACCAGGTTTCTTTAATAAACAACAACATTATCTGTTTATTATAAACCAGGTTTAACCAATAAGGAAGTAAACATACATGCGAATTGAAATATGAAAGTTTCTTATTTTATCCTAGCCCTCACGCACACACAAGTGCATACACAACCCCAGTTAACCAAGAAAAAAAGGAATTTTTGTTTACAGCTGTTACAAAGAAATATAAGGAATAAAACAAGCACTTAGGCTGAAAAGAAGGTATGGAAGTCCTTTGTTTTGGCGAGGTTTCCCAAAGGCGAATAGGCAGCTGTCAATGGGATCTTCCTAGAACAGTTCTTTCTAGGCCACATTGATGATCAGTTTGGTTAGGATTCCAAAAGATGCAACACAGAAAGCTCAAGTCAGGCTTTATAGCAGGAAGCAGAAACAAAGATCTTCTTAGGTCTTATGGCAGCAATATAGAAATAAAGGTTTCTCCAAATACAGGAGGAAAGAGTAAAATAGTAAAACTTGATGCAGAATGTCTTTAAAGATTCTTCAAAGAGAGAAAGATATCATCTGTCTTCTCCTAGCAGGCACGCAGCAACTCCTTCTGTTTTTTGGCCAAACACCAACTGGCTTTTTTTAACAGTTCAAAAAGAAACTTCCAAAAACTCTTCAGCAGTAGGTCCTGTGACATCTATAAATCTTGACCCGTCATTCCTTTGCAAACATCCTTTCAAAGTCACAAGTACAACCCCTGCTGTTTTTAATTGAAAACAGATGCCTTCCAGTAAGTTCTGAAGAAGGGTCACTGACCTGAAACTTTAACTCTGCTTCTCTCTCCACAGATGCTGCCAGACCTGCTGAGTATTTCCAGCACTTTCTTGTTTTTATATGCCTTCCAGTAAGACTTGTTTACTCGCCAAACCTTCTGTTGACCTTCCCTTTAAAAAAAGCACAATCTTCAGCAATCTACAGATGACTCAACGTCCATAGTTCAAATATAAGCTCTTCAAACATATTTTACAAAAGAAACAGATGTAATCTCGTCACAATAGCAATTTTCTCAGAAGTGACTTCTTTCTCATTAAATTATGGCACTAGTCCTGAGTGTCGCATAATATCAAAGCTTTACTCCGAATGGGGGTTAATATTTGAATTGCTGGTAGCATTCCCACCTTGCTGTCTCAGCTTGTATAACTCAAACTGTCTCACCTTTCTTTATCTTCGCATTTGTCTTTCTGCTGCCTCTCTTTTCTTCTCTCTTTCCTCTTTTTGCCTTTGTAAGTCTAATTCCAATTTTCACAGGGCAAGTCCTTTTCCATTTGGATTTTAGCTAGGGTTACTTTGTCGGTTTCAGATTCCATGCCCATTCCCATTCTGGAGCAATTTTAAAATGACTAGCTAGATTCTGAAGGATCTCAGGTTTCCTTGCTTTCTGCTTGAAAGTTACTCCCAACTGGGCAGTTGCAGCTTTTAAATCTTCAATATTTAATGAATTTGATGCTTCCCATGAAAATTCTCCCCGTTCTACAAACACTTTGGTGTCAAAGGTGGCCATGTCTTTAAGTGTTTTATCACCGTAGAGAAGGAAAGAATACGAGAAAACCTGCTTATTTTTTTTTCAATTTTAGGGATCAATTTTCCTCCCATTTCAAAATCATCATTCAATCTTATGTTTTAAAATACCAGCTCATGAACCCCAAAATCTGTTACGGACAGCGGGGGAGATGGGGTGGATGACTTTTACTTTTGTGCTTCTTTAAAAAAAAAGATTGTTCTAGTCCCTGAGTCTTTTAAAAGTCAAATAAACAGACAAACAACAGGTTTTCTTGTAGGATTAAATGAAAGATAAATTATTTATTAAACAATAACCAAAAAAATATTCACAACCTCACCCACTCACATAAGCACACACATACAAGAGATAAAAATTAGAGGATTGCATGCATTTAAATCCGATTGCTGTAAAAAGAGTTCACTTTGAAACCTTCTTTGTTTTCCGGGAGGATTTGTTTTGACAACAGTGCAGGCTTGGTGTTCTTTTCCTTTGTTCACTGAAGTATTGCAGACTTCTCTGATTAAGACTCAGTCAAAGTCAGTGGCGAGAAACCCTGTTACGATTTCTCAGGTTTAACTCTTGTGCAGTAAAGTTTTTGTTTAAAACGTGAAATCTTGAGGCATAATTCTTTCAGTAGTGACTGGGAATTCGATTTTTGCTTTTTAAAAGATAACGGTCTCTAACAGGATCATAACAATATCGAATTGAAAGAAAAGGCATACAATGCTGCACAGATTAGCGGTAGGCCAGCAGATTGGGAAAATTTTAGAAATCAGCAAAGTATAACAAAAATAATAATAAAGAGGGAGAAATTGGAGTATTTGAGAAAACTAGCAAGGGGTATAAAACTGACAGTAAAAGCTTCTACAAATATATAAAAAGGGGAAGAGTAGTTAAATTGAGCATCGGTCCCTTAGAAGGTGAGACTGGGGCATTAATAATGAAAAAGGAGGAAATAGCAGGAGCTCTGAACAAGTATTTTGTATCCATCTTCACAGTAGAAGATACAAAAAGCATCCCAAGAATAGTAGAAAATCAGGAGGCAAAAGGGAGGGAGGAACTTAATACAATCACAATCCCTAGAGAAAAAGTAACGGGAATACAAATGGGATTTAAAGGCTGACAAGTCTCCTAGACTTGATGGTCTGCATCCGAGAGTCTTAAAGGAAGTGGCTGCAGACATAGTGGATGCATTGGTTGTAATCTTCCAAATTCCCTATTTTTATACTCCATCCCCTTGCAATAAAGGCCAACATTCCATTTGTCTTCCTAATTACGTGCTGTACCTACTTTTTGCGATTCTTGTGCAAGGACACCCAGATCCTTCTGTATCACAGCATTCGGCAGTCACTCTCTCTCTATTTACATGATATTCTGCTTTTCTGTTCTTCCTGCCAAGGTGAATAACTTCACATTTTCCCACATTATACTCCAACTGCTAAATTTTTGCCCAGTCGCTCAATGTACTTATATCCCTCTGCAGTCTCTTTGTACCCTCCTCACAACTTGCTTTCCTACCTATTTTTGTATTGTCTGCAAATTTGACTACAATACAGTCAGTCCCTTCATCCAAGTCATTAATATAGATCATAAATAGTTGAGACCCTAGCTCTGGGAAATCTTGCTACAACTGTACAGGGCATTGGTGAGACTGCACCTAGAGTACCATGTACAATTTTAGTCATCTTATTTAAGGAGGGACATACTTGCATTGGAAGTATTTCAGAGAAGGTTCACTAGGCTGATTGCTGGGATGAGGGATTTGTCTTATGAGGAAAGGTTGAGCAGGTTGGGCCTATACTGATTGGCGTTTAGAAGAATGAGAGGTGATCTTATTGAAACATATAAGATTCGGAGCGTGCTTGACAGGATAGATGCTGAGAGGATGTTTCCCCTAGTGGGGGAATCTAGAACTAGGGGGCACAGTTTCAAATTAAGAGTCTCCCTTTTAAGATGGAGATGAGGAGGAATTTCTTCTCTTAGAGGGTTGTTAGTGCTTAGAATTTTCTTTCCCAGCGAGCAGTAGAGGCTGAGTCATTGAATATATTCAAGGCTGAGTTAGGTGGAGTCAAGAGTTATGGGGGCTGGCAGGAAAGTGGAGTTAAGGTCACAATCAGATCAGCCATGATCTTATTGAATGGTGGAGCAGGTTCAAGGGGCTGAATGGCCTACTCCTGTTCTTATTTCTTATGTTCTTACATCTACAGCCTTCGACAAAGTTGAACACACCATGGTCCTCCAACACCTCTCCACTGTTGTCCAGCTGGGTGAGACTGCTCTCACCTGGTTCCATTCCTAGCTATCTAATGGTAGCCAGAGAATCACTTGCAATAGCTTCTCTTCACACTCCCGCACTGTTACCTCCGGTATTCCCTAAGGATCTATCCTTGAATTCCTCCTATTTCTCATTTACATGTTGCCCCTTCGTGATATCATCCATAGACACAACCCCAGTGTCCACATGTACGCTGACAACCTCCAGCTCTACCTGACCATCACCTCTCTTGACTCCTCCATTGTCTCTAAATTATCTGACATCTAATACTGGACAGCAGAAATTTTCTCCAATTAAATATTGGGCAGACCAAAGCTATTGGCTTTGGTCCCTGCCACAAACTCAGTTCTCTAGCTACCGACTCCATCCATCTCCCTGTCAATTGTCTTAAACTGACCCTGTCTGTTTGCAACCTTGGTGTCACATTTCACCCCGAGATGAGCTTCCGATCTCATATTCCACCTCCATAACATTCCTGACTTCTCCCCTGTCTCAACTGATCTGCTGCTGAAACCTCTTTCATTGTTACCTCTAGACTTGACCATCCCAACACACTCCTGGCTGGTCTCCCAACTTGAGGTCGTACAAAACTGCTGCCCGTGTCTTAACTCACACCAAGTCCCATTCCCCTATCACCCCTGTGCTCACTGACCTACCTAGTTAAACAATGCCTTGATTTTAAAATTCTCATCTTTGTGTTCAAATCCCTCAATGGCCTCACTCCCTCCCCTTCTGTGTACTCTCCTTGAGCCCTACAACGCTCTGAGATATCTATGCTCCTCTAATTCTGGCCTCTTGTGCATCCTTGATTTTGATTGCTCCAGCATTGGTGGCTGTGCCTTCAGTTGCCCAGGCCCTAAGCTCTGGAATTCCCTCCCTACACCACTCCGCCTCACTCTCCACCTTTAAGATGTTTCTTAAAACCTACCTCTTTGATCAAGTATTTGGTCATTTGACCTAATATCTCCTTTTGTGGCTCGGTGTCATATTTTGTTTTATAATGTTGCTGTGAAACGCCTTTAGACATTTTATTTAATGACAGGTGCTATATAAATATAAGTTGTTGTTCTGTCTTCACATTCAGTCATATTGCTCCTGCAGCCTTCTGTTGAGGCAGCAGATGGCGATGTTGCCCAATTCCCATTGTGCTCCAATGTTAATTGAGCCACATTGGACCTTAAAGGTGAAGCTGATGTCAATAAACCAGCGGCAAAAATGTATTCACTGAGTTTGTAAACACAGAAGGTGATGGCATAGTTTGAGGGTGATTTTCAAAAGCTGGCCTGACCCTATCAAAACCTCTGGCTTTGAAAAATGGCAGGTGCAATAGCAGTAGCCCTACAGACAGTCAAGGCTTTGTCTGACGGGATTTTCACGAGGTCCTGTGAATGGAAACCTGGGACCCTTGCCCAAAACAGGTGGGAGGCTGCGTACATTTACAAATCAAGGTCCTATGTCAGGTATCACCGCGTTGACAAGCCTAGGAATTGAGCAGCCTAAAGAGTGGGCCCCCCCTAAAAAAAACAGCCTGCAACAACAACACAATGCCTTCATATAGAGTCTTTAGCAGCAGCAATTTGCATTTATATAGTGTTTTTAACGTAGTGAAATATCACAAAGCACTCCACAGGAGCTTTATCAGCCAAAAATTAACAGCAAGCCACGTAAGGTGATATTACGACTGATCGAGAGGCAGAGAGATTTACATTCCAAAGCTTAGGGCCTGGACAGCTGAAAACATGGCCAACAATGGTGAAGCGACGAAAATCAGGGATGCTCAAGAGATCAGAATTAGAGAAGTGCAGAGATCTTGGAAGGTTTTGGGGGCTGGAGGAACATTTCTGAGGTGCAATGCTGAATGGCTACTTACACGGTGCCTGGGATGTGGGTGACTCGAGCATCATTTATTGCCCATCTCTGAGAACATGATGCCAACCGCATAATGTAGGATGGAGTTGGCCAGCCCGGATAGGTTCTTTGTAATATAAGTCAGAATCACCATGGTTTCCAAGAGAGTGTTGATTGCCTAAAGGGGTCTGAGAGATTTTTTCCCTTTTATCTGTTTTATCTGGGTATTATCTGTTTTTTTCTCATCTCCCAGGACATTACATGGACTGTGCGTGAGGAGTTTCCGTATTATGAGGCACAATTTTAAACTTCCCATCTGTGATGTCCTCGGGACTTGAGTGAGTTTTAGCTGAGTTTGGTATAGTATATGAGGCAAGGACAGAGAGACAAGGACTGCAGCAGCTGAACATAAAGGCTTCTCTTTTATTCTGTCTTACTTTCACTTTCACTTTCACTTTGCTAGCATGTGTGTTCGACAGCAGCCTCTAGAGTACACAATGCACGATGCAATTGCAATTTCAAAACACTGCACTACATCCCTCCCCTTCTTAGGAAATGAGAGACATAGCATGTTCCAATCGTTTGTTTCTAAAAATGTAACCAATAAACTCAAACATAAATTGTTCATTTTGTAACATGGTCACTTAAGTATGGTGGGCGTTTTCTCTCACGAGTAGGATATTGTCTGACATCAGATGTAGTCTCATTTGAATCATGTTTTTCATCTGAGGTGCCGATGTTGGAATTGGATTCAGTGCTTGTGAATGGTGTTTTCAATGCTTTGAAGAATGAGGCATTTCTTGTGATGATTTGTGAACCGTGCTTAGCAGTGATCATTGATCCTTTTGTGTTGGATGTCACAAGAGGTTGCTTGTTTGCCAATATAATCATCACGTTTCACGAGTACTTTATCTCTTGGCTTTAGTGGTAATTTCACGTTTCACTCTGCATTTACTTTCATTCGATCCTTCTGTTCTTGTTCTCGTTCGCATATGTGTTGATCATTAGCTCCGCAGGGTAGCTCAGGAAGACGTGTGCACATGGGATGTGCAAAGGTGAGTGTAACTGGAGAGTTTCCTGTAATCAAGTGAGGAGTAGCTCTGTAATTATGAAGAAAGTAATATAGTTCTTGCTTCCATGACTTGTCTCAGCTGTAGCTGTATGTATCACTTCACTCAAAGTTTGCATAAATCTCTCCACTTCACCATTAGCTCTTGGCCAATGGGGTGTGATTTTCCTATGAGTGGACCCCTGGTAGTTTGCAAATTTACTGAACTCATTGCTGCTGAATGAGGGTCCATTGTCACTTCTTTATTTTTTGAGGGATTCCAAACAAAGCGAAGATCTGGTCAAGCTTTGGGATGACTGCTCTTGTTGAAGTTTAGTTTAGTTTAGAGATACAGCACTGAAACAGGCCCTTCGGCCCACCGAGTCTGTGCCGACCATCAACCACCCATTTATACTAATCCTACACTAATTCCATATTCCTACCACAACATCCCCACCTGTCCCTATATTTCCCTACCACCTACCTATACTAGGGGCAATTTATAATGGCCAATTTACCTATCAACCTGCAAGTCTTTGGCATGTGGGAGGAAACCAGAGCACCCGGAGGAAACCCACGCAGACACAGGGAGAACTTGCAAACTCCACACAGGCAGTACCCAGAATTGAACCCGGGTCGCTGGAGCTGTGAGGCTGCAGTGCTAACCACTGCGCCACTGTGCCGTCCGATGTGAGTGGAGAATACAGTAAGGTATCTTGATTCTTCTGCAAACTCAGTTTGATGGTATCCTGCATTGAGGTCAAGTTTAGCAAAGTGTTTTGCACCATTTACTTCCTCTATGATTTGATTGATTGTTGGTGTCAAGTGTCTTTATCATTGGATTGCTTGGTTTGGTGATTGTATGTCAACATAGATTCTAATCTGGCTCTCACTCTTGGATTTCTTGATGATTTGTATGGGTGACACCAAGGGGATAGGCTCATCCCCAACTTTCCCAATAATGTCAAGGTCAAGTAGGCGTTGAACTTCCTTCTCTGTCTGTTTCCTGACATGAAATGGTATTCGTCACTGTTGATGAGCAACTGGGGGCACATTAGGGTCTACATGCAGATTGCATGTAACACCTTTCGGTATGCCGATACCAGTGAAGTGATCAGCATACAGTTCGACAACGTTTTTATTATGTGAAGGAATTGCATATGTGACTGCAATCACGTATAGATCTGTTGCTGTGTGGAAACTGATAAGTGTGTCACATTCTCCAAATATGACATAGAACAGTCATGGGCGGCACAGTGGCGCAGTGGTTAGCACCGCAGCCTCACAGCTCCAGCGACCCGGGTTCAATTCTGGGTACTGCCTGTGTGGAGTTTGCAAGTTCTCCCTGTGTCTGCGTGGGTTTCCTCCCACAAGCCAAAGACTTGCAGGCTGATAGGTAAATTGGCCATTATAAATTGCCCCTAGTATAGGTAGGTGGTAGGGAAATATAGAGACAGGTGGGGATGTGGTAGGAATATGGAATTAGTGTAGGATTAGTATAAATGGGTGGTTGATGGTCGGCACAGACTCGGTGGGCCGAAAGGCCTGTTTCAGTGCTGTATCTCGAAAGTAAACTAAACTAAACAGAGTATTCGTTCTAGTGTCTTTGAATGAGACTGGTATTTCAAATATTCTGAGGATTTTCGGTGGTTTGTCTGGTATTCCCTGGTTTGCAGAGAATGGGACAATGCTGAAGTTGGTTGAATGTTTTGTTTCCCAAGACATTGACAGACGCTCCTGTGTCTATGACAGCAAGACATCTTAGCAGCCAATGATCACAGTCAGACATGACTGTCTGCTGTGTTTGAGAGAGAGGTCAAAAGTATTTTCAGGGTCATTCGCCTTTACTTTAACTGCATTCCCTCACCTTTTTGCTGTGGTGCACCCTTCTGGTGGTATTGGTCTTAGTAGTTGATCTTGCTGATGAGAGACAAACACAAGCAAAGTGGTTGGGTTTTCCGCAGGCTTTACCAGTAGCAGGACACTCTGTCTAGTGGGGGGTAAGCACTGCCACAGTGGAAACATTCTTTGATAAGTCACAGTTTATGAGATGGCTGTTGTTGCTTTGCAAGTGGTTCCCTGGCACATGAGCATTGAATAGTGTTCACAGGAGTTGAACTTGGAGTGTGGTAGTTACTGTTAGCACCCTCAACTTCAGTAGCTCTGGATTCTGAGAGTGATAGTGATCTTGCTAACTCCAGCAGCTCTGATAGCTTTCTGTCTTTCTTGAGTGCTTTTCGGCGTAGTTGACTGGAGAGACAGCCTTCAATTATTTTTGTTTTGATTTCCTGTTTGACATGTTCAACATCAGCGAAGTCACACCTGGTTGTTAGTTGCCTCAAATGCGTGCAGTACTGGCCAATTGTCTAGTTTGCTTCTTGCTTAGTGCGTTGAAAGACAATGGTTTTGTATATGGTGTCTTTCTTGGGCATGAAGTAGGTTGTCAGTGCACCTTTTTGCTGAGTTGTAGTCAGTTCGCCCAGGCGTGTGTGTTTCAAAGATATTTTCTAATTCTTCAACTCCACAATGGAGAAGCAAAGCCTTTTTCCTATGTCGTCTGTGATTGCAAAACCTGCCATCGCACCTTCAAAATGTCGCAGCCACTTTTGCCTATGTGAATATACGAATAATAGTTTTGAATGCACAACAAAATGAGGTAGGTTGGGCATAGACAACACCATACTGATCAGCAACACAGTGATAAGGATGAGGGATCGCATTCCTTTCAGAAGAAACTTTTCTGCAGTGATCCGAGATTATATTTTTTTTGATTGGATGTTTTTTTTGGAGAGATCAGTGTGTGAGTATACAATGTACAAGCTTCCTATGTGTCACTCTAACAGTCTCCAAGTTAAAATGCTGTCTGTGAAAGTAGACAAAAGTCTTCCAAAATTTTCATACTGGAAAGCAATGTTTCTGTTTTTTTCCATCCTTTTTCTGTTTACCACATTGCCATTGTCATGACCTCGGAGCTTGGGTGAGTTTTAGCCGAGTTTGGTACAGGACTTGAGGCAAAGACAGAAAGACAAAGGCTGCAGCAGCTGAACAGAAAGGCTTCTCCTTTTATTCTGTCTTAATTTCATTTTCACTTTGCTGACATGTGTTTTCTACAGCAGCCTCTAGAGTACACAATGCAATTGCAATTTCAAAATACTACATCGCTACACCATCTTTGTTTTCAAATCCCTCCATGGTCTGGCCCCCTCCCTATCTCTGTAATCTCCTCCAGCCCCACAAACCTCCGAAATCTCTATGTTCATCTAATTCTGACCTCACGGGCATCCCTAATTTTAAATGCGCCACCATTGGTGGCCGTGCCTTCAGCTACCCAGGCCTTAAGTTCTCCCTACACCTCTCCCCCTCTCCACTTCATTTTCTTCCTTTAAGACATTCCTTAGACCAAGCTTTTGGTCACCTGACTTAATATTTCCTTATGTGGCTTGTTGTCATATTTTGTTCCATGAGACTCTGTGAAGCACCTATGGATGTCTTACTACATTAAAAGTGCTATATAAATACAAGTTGTTGTTGTTGTTGTTGACGCGCAAGTCATCACAGCTGTGTGGAACAGACCAGGTGGCCTTTCCCTGTCCTGACATTTTCATATGTTCCCTGAAGGATCAGAGCAAATCAGTTGAGTTTTTGACAACAATTGAGCAGCTGTCGGGAGTCTCATTTCCTCCCTGGTAACCAGGCAGCTTAAACCAACAGAGATTGTCCTGTTTCCATGGCAACTCACATTTGTTAACCTGGTAAATGGGCAAAAGAGAGCTGAGTGACATCTTCAAGCAGACAAAAAAAGAGGGCTGGCAGAGTATTGTCCAGCAGTGAGAGATGAAGATTGGGCTGTGAGGCTGGCACCCAGCTTGCTGTGACGTAAAAGCTGCCTGCGTAACTAATATTCCAGCACTGCACCCAGCAGGTATTGCAGCTTCACACTTACTGTTGGCATTTTTGGATGTGTGCTTGGAAGAGGAGCGTTCAACTCAAAACCAGTCCTTGGGGTGAGATGGCAATCAGAGGCTCTGTCTGCTCTCTCTGGTGGACATAAAAGATCCCATGGCACTATTCTGAAGAACAGCGGAGGAGTTATCTCTGGGGTCCTGACCAATATTTATCCCTCAGCCAACTCCACTAAAACAGATGATCTGGTCATTCTCACATTGCTGTTTGTGGTGTCACCGACCAGGTGAGAGAGAGGTCTGGGGTTCCCTTTCAGCCTTCACCTGGTCTTACTGTAACAGGGTTTAATTTTCAACACACCGTGTTTTTAGCTCTCTCTTGGTGAATCCTTGTTCACCGCTTTCCAATTATAAGGTAAAGAAACCAGCACAAACAGACTTTCTTAGGTTTAAAGAAGAAAGGTGAAAAGTTATTCAACTTAAACTCTAATTTGTTTAACGCCTACAGATACAAGACGCGCCCATTCTAGCATGCATACACGATACACACATGCAGATAGAGACAGAAAAGGGCAGAAGAAATAAAGTGGACAGGTTTGAGGCAAAATCTGAAGAGTTGTTGTTACGGTTCTACGAGCCCACTGTAGAGTCCTTGATTGTAGGTAGATCTTGCTTTTCATTGAGGCCCAGTATTCTTCTTAAACTTTGTTCGCTGTAGGAGACTTTTCTCTCTTGGGATTCATGTGTCTTCAGTGGATTCAGAGGCTTGTGAGAAAGAGATAGGAACAGACAGGAGAGATCTTTTAAGTCCAGGAGCAAACAGACACTCTCTGAGTTCAAACTGTTTATACAATTCAGAAAACCCCAGGTTGCCAAGCAGGTTAGTCATGTGTCTAACTGGTCTGACCACGCTTTGGATTGTATCACCTTCGCAGTCTCTGGAATGCTCCTCTTCCACACAATCCCCTGTGATCAAGGTCCATTGTGGGTTGAATGTGTCAGGGAATGGTCCTTTGTCCTTCCAATTACCGTCTGTTAATATGCAAATATCTTTTCCAGCCACGGCTGATCTGTTTAACAAGTCCTTTCTTCACTCCAGTAACAGTTTAAAATCAATGTTCATGACAAAATTAATGTGCCTCATTCTTGGCAGGTGGGGGCCTAGCATAACACCGCTACACCCAGCGGAATGAAATGTGATTTGAGAAAAGGCACATTTCATTAAAAGGGTCGAGAGAAAGTATAAGATACAGAAAAAAAATGCATTTCTCTCATTCATTCAAAAATCTTAAAACATATTAAAACTGTACCCCTGCCACCACCCGCCCCCACCCCCACCCCCCCGCTCCCTGGCTTTTTGGCATCCCAGTAAAGATGTTGTTCTTTTCTGGGGAATTTCCCCTTCTGTTGGCCCATTTCCATGACTGCCTAGGGTCTTTGTTCCTACTGAGGTAATTTTTTCCCCCGGAGAGCCAGTAGTGGGCGGCTCTATCCTGAACTCTCTTTCAGTGCTTTGCTGAGTCATGCAAAGGCTTTTGACTTTAGGGGATGGGTGGTTTTCGTTTTTCTGACTGTGGGGGAGGATTCTTTGCTAATCTCCCCTTTATCCCAGAGGACACTCCTGCCTGCAGGTATTTGTGCAGACTCTACTGCACTCCCCTGTGGCTCTTTGATGAGGTGAGGCATCACTTTCACGGTTTCTCTGTCCCCTTGAGGTCTTTCTTTGTCTCTGCAGGTGCCTGTAAATGTTGTTAGCAACTCTGGTGGGGTGCATTTAATGTCTGCATTTACGTAGGAGGATGTGGGGTCTAACTTTTCACATTTTTCGGGGTTGGCTGACCGGACAGTAGGGGTTTTCATCTGGGATTCCTCCAAGACTTCCTTTAACCTGCCCTCTTGGTCAATTTTTTCCCTTCCCTTTCTGAACTTTTACCAGCCTTGTGCGTGCCTGTCCTTTTTGTTCTCGGTGGGGGTCCCTTACAGTCCAGCGGCCCTCTGCTAGAGCGTCCTCCTAACACTGGTACAGGTCTTAGGGATGCAGGTTTCACTGTAGGTTGGGGTTTCCCCTCAACCTGGCACATGTGGCAACTCCTGCAGTACTCCACCACCTCTTTGTGCAGTTTTGGCCAGTCAAACTGCTGTCTTATGTGGGCTTTGGTCTTTTGTATACTGGCATGAACAGTCACTGTAGTCTCATCAGCCCTTCTTAATATTTCTCTCCGCTACCTCTGTGGCACCACTAACTGGTGAACTACTGTCCTCTCCTTGCCCTCAGGTCTGTGAGGAGAACTCCACTTCCTCATCAGTACCTCATTCTTTAAATAGTAGCAATCAGGGACTCCCTCTGCTTCACTTTCAGACTGGGCAGCCTGTGCTAACTCTCACAATACTGGGTCGGTTGGCTGAGCCTCAGCTAGGGAAAATCCATTTAATTCATTCCCTGGGTCTCCTAACTTCCCAAAGAAAGTCTCAGACAGACAGACCTCATGGTCATCTACCTGCAGTGCCAATTCAGTCTTCTCTCGGGGAGCTGGTTTGATCAAGGCCTGATCCACTACATATTCAGGGAAACTTCAGGGGACCGTCTCCTGCCACTGCCCTGTCTCTTTGACCGCCTGCGATCTTTCTTTCATTACTGGGAGGGGGGGCTTCCACCTTCACCCCTGCCAGATCATTACCTAGGAGCAGATCAATCCTGTCCACAGGCAAATTAGAGATAATCCCTACGGTCACCGGTCCCAAAACTATGTCACACTACAGGTCTTCTTTGGCCTCCTTGTCTCGAGAGGCAATGGGTAAGCACCTAGAGTTGGTCAGTGGTTTGTGAAGCAGCACCTGGAGTGGATATAAAGGCCAATTCTAGAGTGACAGACTCTTCCACAGGTGCTGCAGATAAAATTAGTTGTCGGGACTGTTACACAGTTGGCTCTCCCCTTGCGCTTCTCTTTTTTTCCTGCCAACTGCTAAGTCTCTTCGACTCGCCACTCTTTAGCCCTGTCTTTATGGCTGTCCACCAGCTCTGGTGATCACTGGCAACTCACTCCCACGACTTGTGATCAATGTCACAGGACTTCATGTCGCGTTTGCCGACGTCTTTAAAACAGAGACATGGACGGCCGGTGGGTCTGATACCAGTGACGAGCTCGCTGTATAATGTGTCCTTGGGGATCCAAGCCATCTCAAGCGCCGCTGGCTCAGTAGGGTGTATATGCTGGGGATGGTGGCCGCCTCGAGGACTTCTGTGTTGGAGATACGGTCCTGCCACCTAATGCCAAGGATTCTCTGGAGGCAGCAAAGATGGAATTAATTGAGACGTCGCTCTTGGCTGATATATGTTGTCCAGGCCTCGCTGCTGTAGAGCAAAGTACTGAGGACACAGGCCTGATACACTTGGACTTTTGTGTTCCGTGTCAGTGCGCCATTTTCCCACACTCTCTTGGCCAGTATGGACATAGCAGTGGATGCCTTTCCCATGCACTTGTTGAACTCTGCATCAAGAGACAGGTTACTGGTGATAGTTGAGCCTAGGTAGGTGAACTTTTGATCCACTTCCAGAGCGTGGTTGCCAATATTGATGGATGGAGCATTTCTGACATCCTGTCCCATGATGTTCGTATTCTTGAGGCTGATGGTTAGGCCAAGTTTGTTGCAGGCAGCCGCAATCCTGTCGATGAGTCTCTGCAGATACTCTTCAGTGTGAGATGTTAAAGCAGCATCGTCAGCAAAGAGGAGTTCCCTCATGAGGACCTTCCGTACTTTGGTGTTCGTTCTTAGAGGGCAAGGTTGAACAACCTGCCCCCTGATCTTGTGTGGAGGAAAATTCGTTCTTCTGAAGACTTGAACGCATGTGAAAGCAGCAGGGAGAAAAAAATCCCAAAAAGTGTGGGTGCGAGAACACAGCCCTGTTTCACGACACTCAGGATAGGAAAGGGGTCTGATGAGGTGCCGCTATGCTGAATTGTGCCTTTCATATTGTCATGAGGTGATGATCCTTAGCAGCTTTGGTGAACATCCAATCTTTTCTAGTAGTCTGAAGAGACCACGTCTGCTGACGAGGTCAAAGGCTTTGGTGAGATCAATGAAAGCAACGTAGAGAGGCATCTGTTGTTCGTGGCATTTCTCCTGTAGCTGGTGAAGGGAGAACAGCATGTCAATGGTCGATCTCTCTGCTCGAAAGCCGCACTGTGCCTCAGGGTAGACGTGCTCAGCCAGCTTCTGGAGCCTGTTTAAAGCGACTCGAGTGAAGACTTTCCCCACTATGCTGAGCAGGGAGATTCCACGGTAGTTGTTGCAGTCACCGTGGTTACCCTTGTTCTTATAGAGGGTGATGATATTGGCATCGCGCATGTCCTGTGGTGCTGCTCCCTTGTCCCAGCATAGGCAAAGCAGTTCATGGAGTGCTGAAGGTATAGCAGACTTGGCACTCTTGATTATTTCAGGGGTAATGCCGCCCTTCCCAGGGGCTTTTCCGCTGGCTAGAGAATCAATGGCATCACTGAGTTCCAATTTTGTTGGCTGTTCCTCCAGCTCATCCATGACTGGCAGAGACTGGGCTGCATTGAGGGTGGTATCAGTGACAACATTTTCCCTGGAGTACAGTTCTCAGTAGTGTTCCACCCAGTGGTCCATTTGCTTGCGTTGGTCAGTGATCGTGTCCCCTGATTTAGATTTGAGGGGGGGGCGTTCTTCTTGATGGTTGGTCCAAAAGCTCTCTTAATGCCATCAAACATTCCTCTGATGTTTCCGGTGTTGGAGGCTAGCTGAATACGACTGCATCGGTGTTGCCAGCAGTTATTTGCACAGCGCCTGGCTGTTCTTTGTGCAGTGCTTCTGGCTGCTTTAAGTGCTACGGATGTTAATTCGCTGGGTGCTTTCTTGTAGTTCAACAGTGCAATGCGCTTAGTGGCTATGACAGGTTCCAGCTCTTCAAAGTGAGATTGACATTTTATATTAATTTATTAATTAGTGCTAGAAATGTCAGTTAGAGGGGTGAAGTACTTCACCTGTGAGATGCGCGGGCGGCCCTTCTGCTTGGAGTGATGTAGCTTCTTTGGTTTGAGTCTAACCTTGCTGGACACCAGGGAGTGGTCGCGGTCGCAGTCCACACTGTGGAAGCTGAGTGTGATTTGGACATTGTTTATAGAGGCTCGCCTTATAGAGGTGCACCTAGTGTAAAGGTACAGCATACTCTGCCCTCCAATACCATTCACCACCATTCTGGTGTTCACTGCACTCTCTGGGGGAAAGGTCAGACCTTTTCCCAGTAAAAGGGATCTAGCGGCCCCTGTGTCCCTGAGAATTAATATGGGCTTGCTGGCCCCACTCGAGGGATATGGGGTTACTTTCCCTTCAAATAGAAAACCCTGATAACCTTCAGGAATCATTAAATTTTCCTGCACTTGCAGCATTAAGCTTCCTGGGTCTCAGTCCTACTGCAGTTAAAGCAACAGCTTGTTCTGCTGTGCTTTCCATCAGGTTCACTTCTTCACTGAACGGGTGTGCCCTGATTAATCCTACAGTCTTTCCCTTTTGTTTCCAGCAGACAGCTTTTAAATGCCTTTCTTTGTTACAATATAAGCATACAGGTCTCCAGGTCTTACTATTGCTCACAGCACCTTCCATTTTGGCTAGAGAAGGACCCCCTGTGATTCCTGCTTTTCTTTCTCTCCCAGGACTGTTTGGGCTTCTATCACCTTCCAGTCCTTTGTCCTTTTCAGATTTGTGGGGGTGATTAGGAAAGGTTCTCCTCTGGGAAACCAACTTCTAAATTAAAGCAAACTCATCGTCCAGAATGGCTGCTTGTCGGGCTCTCTGCACCGGATGCTCCTCTACATGAGTCTTTACGGAGAGTGGGAGAAAGTTTTTAAATTCCCCTTACAGAATTACTTCTCTGAGATTCTCATAGCTGAGCTGTACTTTAAGAGCCCTCAGCCACTGGTCAAAAGCCAGCTGCTTCCTTCTTTCAAACTCCAGATGAGTTTGATTAGCTTGCTTCTTGAGGGTTCTAAACTTTTGGCGATAGGTTTCGGGTACTAATTCATATGCCCCAAGGATAGCATTTTTTGGCAGTTCATAATTTGAGGAACTTTCATCCGGCAACAGGGAATAAACCTCATTGGCTTTTCTGGTTTGCTTGCTTTGCAATAAAAGAGGCCAAGTCTCAGCTGGTCATTTTAGCTGCCTTGCCAGTTTCTCAAAGGACACAAAAAATGTTTTTACATACTCCTCATTGAATTTTGGAATTAGTTTGGCTTGTTTTAACAATTCTGTACCCGGCCCTGAATTACGGTCCTCCATGTTGGCCATGCTTTCACTGGTATTACTCTGTTGCCCCCTAGTTAACTCAAGCTGCTTCAGCTCTCTCTCTTCACATTCCTTCCGGAATATTCTTTCTCTCTCTCACCTCTCTCATTGCTTCTCCTGTCTTTCTCTCTCTCACTCTCCTCTCTTTCTTTTTCTTCACATTCCTTCTGCAAGGCTCTCTCTTTCTCCCTCCTGTCTCTCTCTTTCTCTTTCACTGTCTTCTAATTCAGGTTTTCTCTGTTCCAATTGTATCTTTGCTAGCAATACTCTGCCTGGGTCTACTTCTAACCCTGCTTCTGCTTCTTCAGATTCAAGTGAAAGATGGTCTGTCACTAGCCTTAGGAATTCAGACTTCCTAGCCTTGCCACGTACAGTGATCCCACACTGCTCAGCCATTTTCCTCAACTCCTCCATAGACAGTGCTTTTAAATTATCCCAAGTTACTTCAGCCTGGCTTGGGGAGCTACTAGCTTCAGTTGCAGACATGTTAGTATTCAGGCACACACAACTACAAGAAAACCTGTATTGAAATCTTGCTCTTTTTTGATTGGGAACAATTTGGCTTCCCACTTCCAATTTCTCTCATTCAGCAACAGTTCAAAATTTATGTTAATATGACAAAACCAACGTGCCTCATTCTTAGAAGGTGAGGGCCTGCATGACAATTGTTTTAACATTTTAATTTTCCAGCTGAACCAAACCTGCCCATTTTTGGGGGTTAGAATTACCCCCAATTAGTTGAATTGCTGTTTCGGAGACCTGGTGCAGACATGATGGGCCAAATAACCTCCTTCTGCACTGTAACAATTCTGTGATTCTGTGATACCACTAATATTTCAGCCAGTAAATGATCAAGTGTGTCAGCTGTGACTTGGTTGCAGCATTGTTGCCTCTGAATCACAAGTTTCTGGGTTCAATTGCCACCCGAGGGCTTCAGCATAAAAATCTAGGCTGACAATCCAGTGTCTTCCTGAGGAAGTACTGCAACGTTGGAGGTACCAATGAGAAGATCCATTGGCACTATTTTGAAGAAGAGCAGGGGAGTTCTCCCCAGTGTCCTGGTCAATATTTAGCCCCCAGTCAATATCACTAAAGCAGATTATCTGGTCACTATCACATTGCTCATTAGTCATTGGGGACTCCATAGTTAGGGGAACAGATAGGAGGTTTTGTGGGAACGAGAGAGACTCACGGTTGGTGTGTTGCCTCCCAGGTGCCAGGGTACGTGATGTCTCGGATCGTGTTTTTGGGATCCTCAAGGGGGAGGGGGAGCAGCCCCAAGTCGTGGTACACATAGGCACCAACGACATAGGTAGGAAGACAGATGGGGATTTAAGGCAGAAATTCAGGGAGCTAGGGTGGAAGCTTAGAGCGAGAACAAACAGAGTTGTTATCTCTGGGTTGTTGCCCGTGCCACGTGCTAGCGAAGTGAGGAATAGGGAGAGAGAGGAGTTGAACACGTGGCTGCAGGGATGGTGTAGGAGGGAGGGTTTTGGTTTCCTGGATAATTGGGGCTCTTTCTGGGGTAGGTGGGACCTCTACAAACAGGATGGTCTTCACCTGAACCAGAGGGGTACCAATATCCTGGGGGGGAGATTTGCTAGTGCTCTTCGGGGGGGTTTAAACTAATTCAGCAGGGGAATGGGAACCTAAATTGTAGTTCCAGTGTGCAGGATGTTGAGAGTAGTGAGGGCAGAGATAAGGTTATAAGGACACAAGAGGGCACTGGCAAGCAAGAGCTTGGTTTAAAATGTGTCTACTTCAACGCCAGGAGCATCCGGAATAAGGTGGGTGAGCTTGCAGCATGGGTTGGTACCTGGGATCTCGATGTTGTGGCCATTTCAGAGACATGGGTAGAGCAGGGACAGGAATGGATGTTGCGGGTTCCGGGATTTAGATGTTTCACTAAGAACAGAGAAGAGGGTAAAAGAGGGGGGGGTGTGGCATTGTTAATCAAGGAAAGTATTACAGCGGCAGAAAGGACGTTTGAGGACTCGTCTACTGAGGTAGTATGGGCCGAGGTTAGAAACAGGAGAGGAGAGGTCACCCTGTTGGGAGTTTTCTATAGACCTCCGAATAGTTCCAGAGATGTAGAGGAAAGGATAACAAAGATGATTCTTGACAGGAGCGAGAGTAACAGGGTAGTGGTTATGGGGGACTTTAACTTTCCAAATATTGACTGGAAATACTATAGTTCGAGTACTTTAGATGGGTCTGTTTTTGTCCAGTGTGTGCAGGAGGGTTTTCTGACACAGTATGTAGACAGGCCAACCAGGGGCGATGCCACATTGGATTTGGTACTGGGTAATGAACCCGGCCAGGTGTTAGATTTAGAAGTTGGTGAGCACTTTGGTGATAGTGATCACAATTCGGTTAGGTTTACCTTAGCGATGGGCAGGGACAGGCATATACAGCAGGGCAAGAATTATAGCTGGGGGAAAGGAAATTATGATGCGATTAGGCAAGATTTAGGATGCGTAGGATGGGGAAGGAAACTGCAGGGGATGGGCACAATCGAAATGTGGAGCTTATTCAAGGAGCAGCTACTGCGTGTCCTTGATAAGTATGTACCTGTCAGGCAGGGAGGAAGTTGTCGAGCGAGGGAGCCGTGGTTTACTAAAGAAGTTGAAGAGCTTGTCAAGAGGAAGAAGAAGGCTTATGTTAGGATGAGACGTGAAGGCTCAGTTAGGGCGCTTGAGAGTTACAAGCTAGCCAGGAAGGATCTAAAGGGAGAGATAAGAAGAGCAAGGAGAGGACACGAGAAGTCATTGGCGGATAGGATCAAAGAAAACCCTAAGGCTTTCTATAGGTATATCAGGAATAAAAGAATGACTAGAGATAGGTTAGGGCCAATCAAGCATAGTAGTGGGAAGTTGTGTGTGGAATCGGAGGAGATAGGGGAAGTGTTAAATGAATATTTTTCGTCAGTATTTACAGTGGAGAAAGAAAATGTTGTCGAGGAGAATACTGAGATACAGACTACTAGGCTAGATGGGATTGAGGTTCACAAGGAGGAGGTGTTAGCAATTTTGGAAAGTGTGAAAATAGATAAGTCCCCTGGGCCAGATGGGATTTATCCTAGGATTCTCTGGGAAGCCAGGGAGGAGATTGCAGAGCCTTTGTCCTTGATTTTTATGTCGTCATTGTCGACAGGAATAGTGCCGGAAGACTGGAGGATAGCAAATGTTGTCCCCTTGTTCAAGAAGGGGAGTAGAGACAGCCCTGGTAATTATAGACCTGTGAGCCTTACTTTGGTTGTGGGTAAAATGTTGGAAAAGGTTATAAGAGATAGGATTTATAATCATCTTGAAAAGAATAAGTTCATTAGAGATAGTCAGCACGGTTTTGTGAAGGGTAGGTCGTGCCTCACAAACCTTATTGAATTTTTTGACAAGGTGACCAAACAGGTGGATGAGGGTAAAGCCGTGGATGTGGTGTATATGGATTTCAGTAAGGCGTTTGATAAAGTTCCCCATGGTAGGCTATTGCAGAAAATACAGAAGTATGGGATTGAAGGTGAATTAGTGCTTTGGATCAGAAATTGGCTAGCTGAAAGAAGACAGAGGGTGGTGGTTGATGGTAAATGTTCATCCTGGAGTATAGTTTCTAGTGGTGTACCGCAAGGATCTGTTTTGGGGCCACTGCTGTTTGTCATTTTTATAAATGACCTGGATGAGGGTGTAGAAGGGTGGGTTAGTAAATTTGCAGATGACACGAAGGTCGGTGGAGTTGTGGATAGTGCCGAAGGATGTTGTAGGTTACAGAGGGACATAGATAGGCTGCAGAGCTGGGCTGAGAGATGGTAAATGGAGTTTAATGCGGAAAAGTGTGAGGTGATTCACTTCGGAAGGAGTAACAGGATTGCAGAATACTGGGCTAATGGGAAGATTCTTGGTAGTGTAGATGAGCAGAGAGATCTTGGTGTCCAGGTACATAAATCCCTGAAAGTTGCCACCCAGGTTAATAGAGCTGTTAAGAAGGCATATGGTGTGTTAGCTTTTATTAGTAGGGGGGTCGAGTTTAGGAGCCACGAGGTCATGCTGCAGCTGTACAAAACTCTGGTGCGGCCGCACCTGGAGTATTGCGTGCAGTTCTGGTCACCGCATTATAGGAAGGATGTGGAAGCTTTGGAAAAGGTGCAGAGGAGATTTACTAGGATGTTGCCTGGTATGGAGGGAAGGTCTTACGAGGAAAGGCTGAGGGACTTGAGGTTGTTTTCGTTAGAGAGAAGGAGGAGAAGAGGTGACTTAATAGAGACATATAAGATAATCAGAGGGTTGGACAGGGTGGATAGTGAGAGCCTTTTTCCTCGGATGGTGATGGCAAACACGAGGGGACATAGCTTTAAGTTGAGGGGTGATAGATATAGGACAGATGTCAGAGGTAGTTTCTTTACACAGAGAGTAGTAGGGGCGTGGAACGCCCTGCCTGCAACAGTAGTAGACTCGCCAACTTTAAGGGCATTTAAGTGGTCATTGGATAGACATATGGATGAAAATGGAATAGTGTAGGTCAGATGGTCGGCACAACATCGAGGGCTGAAGGGCCTGTACTGCGCTGTAATGTTCTATGTTCTATGCTGTTTGTGGGAGCTTGCTGTGCACATACTGGCTGCCACATTTCCTACATTACAGCAGTGACTTCACTTCAAAAAGTACGTCATTGGCTGTAAAACAATTTGAGAGGTTTTGTTTATTCGTTTATGGGGATGTGGGCGTCACTGGCCAGGCCAGCATTTATTGCCCATCCTTAAATGCCCTTGAGAAGGTGGTGCTGAACTGCCTTCTTGAACTGCTGCAGTCTTTCTGGTGCGGGTACATCCACGGTGCTGTTAGGAAGAGAGTTCCAGGACTTTGACCCAGCGACAGTGAAGGAACGGTGATATAGTTCCGAGTCAGGATGTTGTGTGTCTTGGAGGGGAACTTGCAGGTGGTGGTGTTCCCATGCATGATGGCAAACACGAGGGGACATAGCTTTAAGTTGAGGGGTGATAGATATAGGACAGATGTCAGAGGTAGTTTCTTTACTCAGAGAGTAGTAGGGGCGTGGAACGCCCTGCCTGCAACAGTAGTTGACTCGCCAACTTTAAGGGCATATAAGTGGTCATTGGATAGACATATGGATGAAAATGGAATAGTGTAGGTCAGATGGTTTCAAGGGTCGGCGCAACATCGAGGGCCGAAGGGCCTGTACTGCGCTGTAATGTTCTAATTCTAATTCTAATCTTCTACCCTTGTCCTTCTAGTTCATAGGGGTCGCGGGTTTGGAAGGTACTGTCGAAGGAGCCTTGGGTGCGTTGCTGCAGTGCAACTTGTAGATGGTACACACTGCTGCCTCTGTGCATTGGTGGTGGAGGGAGTGAATGTTGAAGGTGGTGGATGGGGTGCCAATCAAGCAGGCTGCTTTGCCCTGGATGGTGTCGAGCTTCTTGAGTGTTGTTGGAGCTGCACCCATCCAGGCAAGTGGAGAGTATTCCATCACATTCCTGACTTGTGCCTTGTAGATGGGGGACAGGCTTTGGGGAGTCAGGAGGTGAGTTACTCGCCTCTGGATTCCTCGCCTCTGACCTGCTCTTGTAGCCACAGTATTTATATGGCTACTCCAGTTCAGTTTCTGGACAATGGTAACCCCAAGGACAATGGGGGATTCAGCGATGGTAATGCCATTGAATGTCAAGGGGAGATGGTTAGATTCTCTCTTGTTGGAGATGGTCATTGCCTGGCACAAATGTTATAATGTCCAGTGGTCATGAAAGGTGCTATAAAATGCAAGTTTTTTTTATTCTTTCATGGGCTGTGGGCATCGCTGGCATGGCCAGCATTTGTTGCCCATCCCAATGGAGTGGCTCGCTAGGCCATTTCAGTGGGCAGTTAAGAATCAACCACATTGCTGTTGGTCTGGAGTCACATGTGGGCCAGACCAGGTAGGGACAGCAGATTTCCTTCCCTAAAGGACATTAGTGAACCAGATGGCTTTTTCCTACAATTGATGATAGTTTCATGGTACTATTACTGTAAGTAGCTTTTTTAATTCCAGATTTTAAAAATTAATTATTTGAATTTAAATTCCACCAGCTGCCATGGTGGGATTTGAACCCATGAGCCACTGGATTATTAGTTTCGTACCATTACCACTACACCACCATCACCTTCTATGGAACTGGATCTCTGGGGGTGGGGTGGGGTGGGGGGGGAGGGGGGAAGGTGGAACCAGTTCGTATTGATTCATTCATTCAAATGCAAATTAGATTTCTTTTAGAAAATAACATTTTGTCATGCAATATTTTGAGTAATTTGAGACTTGACGTGTGGTGAGTGTACCATGCTTGGGAGGAACATGTGACTTTGGACCTCAACAGCTGGGGGTTTTCCTTACCTCATGGCTGGGTCTGTTGTAGACTAATTGGTAGAAAAGTAGAACACAGAAGGAGGACATTCGGCCCACTGTGCCTGAGAAGATGATGGTAGACCTTCTCTTCCAACCACTGCAGTCCTTGTGGTGATAGTGTTCCCAATAATGGAGGCAATCATGGATAGAGCTCCCTGGATGACAAAGGAAGCTCAGGTTCAAATAAAACAGGAGAAAGAGGCTTATGACTAATGTCAGATACAGAATACAGAAAACCAAGCAGGCACAGTGGCGCAGTGGTTAGCACCGCAGCCTTACAGCTCCACGGACCTGGGTTCGATTCTGGGTACTGCCTATGTGGGATTTGTAAGTTCTCCCTGTGGCCGCGTGGGTTTTCGCCGGGTGCTCCGGTTTCCTCCCACAGCCAGAGACTTGCAGGTTGATAGGTAAATTGGCCATTATAAATTGCCCCTAGGAATATGGGATTGCTGTAGGGTTAGTATAAATGGATGTTTGTTCGGCACAGACTCGGTGGGCCAAAGGGCCTGTTTCACTGCTGTATCTCTAAATAAAACTAAAGTACACAGATGGCAGAATATAATAAACTTAGGCCCTGACTGCTGTTATTGTTTGTATTAATTTTCTAGAGCTAACTTTTAATTCAGGAATTGAATTTTTTTCATGCCAAATGAAAACAGCCGGTTTGAGAATCTGGCGAACAAACCTAGGGTGGTTACAAATCAAAGGGTGGCCCATATTTCTTTAGTAAGGTCATATTGGGAAGTGTAAAGACCCTACACAATGGGAACCTCTCTTAACATGTTGATGGAGACAATGTGTCTGCAGCTGCCATCATCAGGGGTTTAAATTATTCCTATGATTTCCCAGAACAAAGTGAAGATTTAAAGTTCAAATATCTATCCACGAGTACTTACAGTGACAGAGTTAGAGAGGTGAATGCCATAAAACCACAAGTGTTCTCATTTAGTTGGGCAGTTGGAACCAGAAAGTACAGGAGAGTTTGTTTTGTTACTGTTAGCAATATCAATTATTCATAAAGGTATGACGAATCAAAGAGACGTTTGGGAATTGGATATAATTGGTTCAAATTGCTATCTGGGACATCCCATATGTACCACAGATATGGAGATATATGATGCAGGGGCAGCCTGTTGGTTTTTGTGAAAAGGCAACACAACCAAGATGGAAGGTGATGTAGGTTTTACTGCAATAAGGGCAGCAAAATTGGAAGTGAGGGGGTGGTTGAGTAAATTTCTCTTTCTATCTCTCTCTCTCTGCGCCACCCAACTCACTGATGTTTGGAGGACGTGACTCTGAGAGATTATGCTCCATGTCAGTCATATTAAACTCAATAAGAAGTTGATATACTTAATGCTTTCTGTGCTTTCCACGGTGACTTGTCTAGTTCACAGCTGCTGAAAAGTATTATGTCAAACCTCTTCAGATTGTTGATATAAATTCATGTTATTCACATTCTTCTGTGCACCTCAGAAACCTCCCAAAACTCTGTACAAGTGAATAAGGTGGAGGCAAAGATGTTCATTGATGTAATTACAATGACTTTAAATTGCTCTGTGTGTCCTCCTAACTGATTAAAAGCACGGTATTCTCCCAGTTTACCTCCTCTCCTGCTGAATTTTTTATTACTCATTCTGGGCTGTGACCTTCGCTGGAATGGCTGATGTTCAGTAGCCGGCTTACTGACATGTGGGGCACTAGGAGGGTCTGATCAGAGTCAGCTGCCCAAACATTCAGCTGCATCCATGTAGGGCCTGGCAGTACTGTGGGGGAGGGGTGATGATGGGAGTAGTGGGGGGCGACGGCAGCGAGTGGAGGGCGATGGGGGGATTGGGCACTATGGGTGGGAATGGGGGCAATGGGAGCGTGGGGGAACCCATTCCATTAAACTGGGGTCATGAGGACCCTCCTACTCCCAGATCATTATTAAGATAAGTTACTTACCTTCAGATATTTGTTACATGAGGGTATCAAGAGGGTAGGAGGGCAAATGAAGTTGAGGTTGTTCCTATATTTCTGTTTAAACACTCTATTTTCACCCCACACTCCCTTCAAGCATGGCTCCCTCATGGGCGAGTTGGACCTCTATTTGTATATGCAAAGTGCGTAACACTTGCTTCAATTGCCAATTGTTGTTGCCATGGGCATAGCTTATGATTATTATATGTTGTCAGAAAAAGATAAACATGCTAATGGAGAAAACCATTGAGGATAAACAATTCAAAATCAATGTGTGGCATTTGTTTGGAACAGCAATGTGTAATTATATATAAAACCCTGGGAGAGGTACTTGAAATTTTACTGACAGTTACCGAATGTTTACTAGAGTTAGCTTAGAGATTTAAAGTTATTTAATGACAGGCCTACAGGGTATGGGAGTACAGTGGTTATGATACTGGACTAGTAATCCAGAGTCTGCGTGAGTTGAAGTCCCACCATCGCAGAAAAAAATCTGAAAATCGAAAACTGGTATCAGTAAAAATAGCCGTCCGATTGTCATTAAAAACCCAGCCAGTTCACCAACGCGGTTTGGGAGAGGAAAGCTGTCGTCTTTACCAGGTCTGGCCTGTACATGGCTCCAGTCCCCACACCAATACGTTGACCCTTCATAACCCTTTGAACTGGTCCAGCAAGCTGTTCAGTTGTACTAGGGATGAGTAATCACCTCATCCTTGCCAGCGGTGCCCACATCCTGTGAATGAACGAACAGGCAATGTTTCCTCTATTCGTCTCCTCGCTTTGTTGAAATCAGACGGTAGATGCTCCAATCGATCAAGTTCCATGCTCGCACACTTCTGGCTAAATTCCTGTACATGCTGTTTTTAGGCAGTCACCAATCCTGGGAAAAGTTCCTGGAGTGCAGGTTAGAAACAGAAGGCTGAATTTAATAGGACTGGCGGTGGGCCCAGAAAATGGCGGCGTTCCTGTGGATCACGTGTGCGGCCATGCAGCCTGGTGGCCAATTTAACATAATGGAGAAGCCGGTCACCCCCAATCACATGGTGGGAGGGGGGAAGCGGGAGGTGAGAGACCGATTACGGCATCAGCTGACAGCGGATCAGGTGCTGACACCATCTTTAAAAGTCTGCCAACCCTGCATTCACTCCTGCCTTGCAGGTCCGTTTACTGTGAGGCATAAAAATTCACAGCATTGTTTCCTATACCACCCAACACCACCCCACCCCCCCCCCACCCCCCACCTGGAGGGGTGGTGGGAATGGCCGAGGGAAGACCAAGGGTGGCTCCATGCTTCAGTGATGCCTCCCTGCAGATTCTCTCCCACGCGGCAAGTGAAAGGTGGGAGGTTCTCTTCACCAGCGATGGTAAGAGGTCCTCCAGCCTGACCAAGCAAGCTCGGATGGAGATTGTAGAGGAGGTTAGTAGCCGTGGGGTCACCCGATGCAACAGTGTAGGAAGAGGGTGAATGACCTCCAGCTGTATCTGATGGGGAGACTGGAGTCCCAGCACAAGAGAGTGATTATTGCCAGAACAGGAGGTGTGCAGCCTAACCCCCACGTGTTTCTGTTCTCTCATGCAGGTCGGTATCGCAGGTGACTGCAGCCCCAGAGGGACAACTGTCAACCTCTGAGGAGGAGGACCGCTCAAAGGATGCACTGTCTCATAAGTCTCCTGCACCTGCCACCAGCGCAGATACTTTCACTTCAGCATTAGAATCAAGGCACTAGCTGGTGAGAGCACCGCACACACGCCCGAGCAGCTGACTGAGGCTGAGTCAGCCGAGGCCTCCGACAGTCGGAGGATTGTAGGTGGCCAGGCCCATGCTGAGCCCCAGGCCGATGACGAGCCTTTGTTGTCGACAGCACAGGGCATGCTGGAGTTGCAGAGAGGGGTAAGGCAACAGATGGCGGAGATGCCAGAGGCAATGCGCAGCCATGAACGCACAATGGAGGAGTCTATCCATGCCATGACTGCTGTCATGTCCCAGGCATACGAGTGCATGGCTTCCTCCATCAAGAGGTTGGCGACCCTCATTGACAGTCAGATTCCATAGCTGTGCCAGGACCTGCCCA
Organism: Heterodontus francisci; assembly: GCF_036365525.1. NCBI lineage: Eukaryota > Metazoa > Chordata > Chondrichthyes > Heterodontiformes > Heterodontidae > Heterodontus > Heterodontus francisci. The sequence goes on from NC_090373.1 coordinate 190,754,674, forward strand.
CCATCGCCTTGGCCATGAGAATACACAGCAGTGGCAAGGCGAGAGAAGGACCAGGAGACTTCTCTCACTCCTAGTCCTTCCCTGGTGAGCAGGGAGGATCCAGCAAGTCTTGAAAGGGAGGAGGAGAGGTTGCACTCCATTACTGGGGGCTCCCCTCAGGGCACTCCGAGTGTGAACACCGGCTCCTCAGCCCCTCCACCAGAGAGCCCAGTTTCAGCAGCCACTACGCCTGAGGAGAGTCCTGTACCAGTGCAGGAAACCCTCAGGCAGCTGGGGCCCTCCAGCCCTCAGGCACCCAGAGGATGACCGCCGAAGTCATCTCAGGCCAAGGGGTGTTCTGATCATGGGCCTGCCTCCAGTCCAGCTGCTAGCGTAGGGGTCACACTGCGTAGGAGCACCCGCCAGCGTATTAAAAAAACACTTAACCAAAGTTGGGGATTCACGGGTGTCGCAAATATATTATTTGTAAATTAATTAAATGCTCTTTTGTGCCAATAATTAGCCACCATTGTGTGAAAACCATGTTCCAACATGCCTTAACTATCAGCTTCTGGCTTCCACCCTACCCCTTAGCGCAGTACTAATGTGACCACAGTCCTCATTATCATGGCAATGTGACTGTCGATCTCATGAACACATGTTCTCCCATGGGCAAATAGCACGCATTGCAGCTGGTCGACATTCAGGGAACGCAGATGAAAAGAAGGAAGAAGACAACATGCATGCAAGTGAGTCTCTATTAGATTCTCATTGAGTGGACATCAGGGTGTCTGAAAGCAGGTCATTGTGAGGTTGTCTCTTGCCTCCTTTGGGTGTCGCTCAACATGTCTGTCCTCCATCGCCCTGTTATCATCATCCATTGTTGGTTGACCCTGTCTCTCCTCTGCATCCTCCTCATTGGAGGATGATTGTCGCTCAGGTATATCTTCCTCCTGTAAGGCCTCCTCCCTCTGTAGTGCTAGATTGTGCAGAGCACAGCAGACCACCACGATATGCAAAACCCTCACCAAGGCATACTGCAGGCCTCCACCAGATTGATCCACCTCATCCTCAGCAGTCTAATGGCCTGCTCGATGATCACTCAGGTGGAGCCATGGCAGGTGTTGTACCTCTCCCCCGCTGCAATGTGCGAGTTCCTCACAGGCGTCAGTAGCCATGTCTTGAACGGGTAGCCCTTTTCCCCAAGAATCTATCCCTGAAGGCAAACGGGGGTGTTTGAATAGCTGTGGTACTGTTGATTGTTAAAGTATGTAGGTGTCGTGGCAGCTTCCTGGGAAGTGGGAACACACCTGCAGGAAACACTTTCAGTGGTCGCAGACCAGTTGAACGTTGATTGAATGGAAGTCCTTCCTGTTGATGAAGGCTGGTACATTGGAGTCTTGATGGTCACATGCGTGCAACCTATCACACCTTGCACCAGGGGGAATCCAGCAATAGTCATAAAACTGATGGCCCTCCCGGCCTGTCTGTCAGGGTTAGTCAGGTTGTGCAGATAGTCACCTCCTTGAGACGGTGGTGCACTGAGACCTGGGAAACCTCATACATGTCCCCAGTAGATCCCTGGAAAGATCCAGAAACGTAGATTTAGTGCCACAATAATCTTTAGATCCACTGGCATAGGGTGACCCCTACGCAACCCCGTCCCCAAATCTCAGATCGCAAATCGTCCAGCAGAAGGCCGCAAAAGTTGGTGACGGCATCCCTGGACAGGCGTGTTGTCACTGACAGTGTCGCTTGGACATTTGGAGGTAGGTGATGTGATCCCGATACATTCTCTGGCATACGTAGGCCCTTCTTGGCCCCCCCAATACACACAACCCCCTTAGAGAGACCCCGACACACACAACCCCCTTACAGAGACCCCAATAAACACAAACCCCTTACAGAGCCCCTCCCCGATACACACATCCCCCTTACAGAGCCCCTCCCCCCAATGCACACAACCCCCTTACACAGCCCCCAATACACAGAACCCCCTTACAGAGCCCCCGATACACACAATCGCCTTACAGAACCCCCGATACACACAACCCCCTTAAAGGGTCCTTGATACACACAATCCCCTTAAAGGGTCCTTGATACACACAACCCCCTTACAGAGCCCCCGATTGACACAACCCCCTGACAGAGCCCCCGATACAGTCAACCCCCTTACAGAGCCCCCGATACACACAACCCCCTTAAAGGGTCCTTGATACACACAATCCCCTTAAAGGGTCCTTGATACACACAACCCCCTTACAGAGCCCCCGATTGACACAACCCCCTTACAGAGCCCCCGATACACACAACCCCCTTACAGAGCCCCCGATACACACAACCCCCTTACAGAGCCCCCGATACACACAACCCCCTTAAAGGGTCCTTGATACACACAATCCCCTTAAAGGGTCCTTGATACACACAACCCCCTTACAGAGCCCCCGATTGACACAACCCCCTTACAGAGCCCCCGATACACACAACCCCCTTACAGAGCCCCCGATACACACAACCCCCTTACAGAGCCCCCGATACACACAACCCCCTTACAGAGCCCCCGATACACACAATCCCCTTAAAGGGTCCTTGATACACTCAACCCCCTTACAGAGCCCCCGATACACACAACCCCCTTACAGAGCCCCCGATACACACAACCCCCTTACAGAGCCCCCGATACACACAACCCCCTTAAAGGGCCCTCGATACACACAATCCCCTTAAAGGGTCCTTGATACACTCAACCCCCTTACAGAGCCCCCGATACACACAACCCCCTTACAGAGCCCCCGATACACACAACCCCCTTACAGAGCCCTCGAAACACACAACCCCCTTAAAGGGCCCTCGATACACACAACCCCCTTACAGAGCCCCCGATGCACACAACCCCCTTACAGAGCCCCCGAAACACACAACCCCCTTACAGAGCCCCCGATTGACACAAGCCCCTTACAGAGCCCCCGAAACACACAACCCCCTTACAGAGCCCCCGATACACACAACCCCCTTAAAGGGTCCTTGATACACACAATCCCCTTACAGAGCCCCCGATACACACAAGCCCCTTACAGAGCCCCCGACACACACAACCCCCTTAAAGGGCCCTCGATACACACAACCCCCTTAAAGGGCCCTCGATACACACAACCCCCTTACAGAGCCCCCGATACATGCAACCCCCTTAAAGGGCCCTCGATATACACAACCCCCTTACAGAGCCCCCGATGCACACAATCCCCTTACAGAGCCCCCGAAACACACAACCCCCTGACAGAGCCCCCGATACACACAACCCCCTTACAGAGCCCCCGATACATGCAACCCCCTTAAAGGGCCCTCGATACACTCAACCCCCTTACAGAGCCCCCGATACACACAACCCCCTTACAGAGCCCCCGATACACACAACCCCCTTACAGAGCCCCCGATACACACAACCCCCTTAAAGGGTCCTTGATACACACAATCCCCTTACAGAGCCCCCGATACACACAATCCCCTTAAAGGGTCCTTGATACACTCAACCCCCTTACAGAGCCCCCGATACACACAACCCCCTTACAGAGCCCCCGATACACACAATCCCCTTAAAGGGTCCTTGATACACTCAACCCCCTTACAGAGCCCCCGATACACACAACCCCCTTACAGAGCCCCCGATACACACAACCCCCTTAAAGGGCCCTCGATACACACAATCCCCTTAAAGGGTCCTTGATACACTCAACCCCCTTACAGAGCCCCCGATACACACAACCCCCTTACAGAGCCCCCGATACACACAACCGCCTTACAGAGCCCCCGAAACACACAACCCCCTTAAAGGGCCCTCGATACACACAACCCCCTTACAGAGCCCCCGATGCACACAACCCCCTTACAGAGCCCCCGAAACACACAACCCCCTTACAGAGCCCCCGATACACACAACCCCCTTAAAGGGTCCTTGATGCACACAACCCCCTTACAGAGCCCCCGAAACACACAACCCCCTTACAGAGCCCCCGATACACACAACCCCCTTAAAGGGTCCTTGATACACACAATCCCCTTACAGAGCCCCCGATACACTCAACCCCCTTAAAGGGTCCTTGATACACACAAGCCCCTTACAGAGCCCCCGATACATGCAACCCCCTTAAAGGGCCCTCGATACACTCAACCCCCTTACAGAGCCCCCGATGCACACAATCCCCTTACAGAGCCCCCGAAACACACAACCCCCTTACAGAGCCCCCGATACACACAACCCCCTTACAGAGCCCCCGATACATGCAACCCCCTTAAAGGGCCCTCGATACACACAACCCCCTTACAGAGCCCCCGATTGACACAACCCCCTTACAGAGCCCCCGATACACACAACCCCCTTACAGAGCCCCCGATACACACAACCCCCTTACAGAGCCCCCGACACACACAACCCCCTTACAGAGCCCCCGATACACACAATCCCCTTAAAGGGCCCTCGATACACTCAATCACCTTACAGAGCCCCCGATACACACAACCCCCTTACAGAGCCCCCGATACACTCAATCCCCTTAAAGGGCCCTCGATACACACAACCCCCTTACAGAGCCCCCGACACACACAATCCCCTTACAGAGCCCCCGATACATGCAACCCCCTTAAAGGGCCCTCGATACACTCAATCACCTTACAGAGCCCCCGATACACACAACCCCCTTACAGAGCCCCCGATGCACACAACCCCCTTACAGAGCCCCCGCACTCACAACCCCCTTACAGAGCCCCCGATACACACAACCCCCTTACAGAGCCCCCGATGCACACAATCCCCTTACAGAGCCCCCGATGCACACAATCCCCTTACAGAGCCCCCGATACACACAATCCCCTTACAGAGCCCCTGATGCACACAATCCCCTTACAGAGCCCCCGACACACACAACCCCCTTACAGAGTCCCCGATACACACAATCCCCTTACAGAGCCCCCGATGCACACAATCCCCTTACAGAGCCCCCGACACACACAATCCCCTTACAGAGCCCCCGATACACACAATCCCCTTACAGAGCCCCCGATACACACAATCCCCTTACAGAGCCCCCGATGCACACAATCCCCTTACAGAGCCCCCGACACACACAATCCCCTTACAGAGCCCCCGACACACACAACCCCCTTAAAGGGTCCTTGATACACACAATCCCCTTACAGAGCCCCCGATACACACAACCCCCTTACAGAGCCCCCGATACACACATCCCCCTGACAGAGCCCCCGATACACACAACCCCCTGACAGAGCCCCCGATACACACAACCCCCTTACAGAGCCCCCGATACACACAATCCCCTTACAGTGTCCTTGATACACACAACCCCCTTACAGAGCCCCCGATGCACACAATCCCCTTACAGAGCCCCCGCACTCACAACCCCCTTACAGAGTCCCCGATACACACAACCCCCTTACAGAGCCCCCGATGCACACAATCCCCTTACAGAGCCCCCGACACACACAACCCCCTTACAGAGCCCCCGCACTCACAATCCCCTTACAGAGCCCCCGATACACACAACCCCCTTAAAGGGTCCTTGATACACACAATCCCCTTACAGAGCCCCCGATACACACAACCCCCTTACAGAGCCCCCGATACACACATCCCCCTGACAGAGCCCCCGATACACACAACCCCCTGACAGAGCCCCCGATACACACAACCCCCTTACAGAGCCCCCGATACACACAATCCCCTTACAGTGTCCTTGATACACACAACCCCCTTACAGAGCCCCCAATACACACAATCCCCTTCCAGAGCCCCCAATACACACAATCCCCTTCCAGAGCCCCCAATACACACAATCCCCTTACAGAGCCCCCAATACACACAATCCCCTTACAGAGCCGTTGAAACACACAATCCCCTTACAGAGCCCCCAATACACACAATCCCCTTACAGAATGCCGGATACACACATCCCCCTTACAGTGCCTTTGATGCACACAATCTCCTTACAGAGTCCCCCATACACACAACCCCCATACAGAGCCCTTGATACACACAATCATCTTCCAGAGCCCCTGATACACAGAATCCCCTTACAGAGCCCCTGATACACACAACCCCCTGACAGAAATTGCTGGGGCCTTGACAGAAATCTTTGTTACCTCATTGGCTACACGTGAGGTCCCAGAGGACTGGAGAATAGCCAATGTTGTTCCTTTGTTTAAGAAGGGTGGCAAGGATAATCCAGGAAATTCTAGGCCGGTGAGCCTTCCGTCAGTGGTAAGGAAATTATTAGAGAGGATTCTTCGGGACAGGATTTACTCCCATTTGGAAACAAATGAACTTATTAGCCAGAGCAGCATGGTTTTGTGAAGGGAGGTCGTGTCTCACTAATTTGATTGATTTATTTGAGGAAGTGACGAAGATGATTGATGAAGGAAGGGCAGTGGATGTTATCTATATGGACTTCAGTAAAGCCTTTGACAAGGTCCCCCATGGCAGACTGGTACAAAAGGTGATGTCACACAGGATCAGAGGTGAGCTGGCAAGATGGATGCAGAACTGGCTCTGTCATAGAAGACAGAAGGTAGCATTGGAAGGGTGCTTTTCTGAATGGAGGGATGTGACTAGTGGTATTCCGCAGGGATCAGTGCTGGGACCTTTGCTCTTTGTAGTATATATAAATGATTTGGAGGAAAATGTAGCTGATCTGATTAGTAAGTTTGCGGATGACACAAAGGTTGGTGGAGTTGCGGATAGTGATGAGGATTGTCAGAGGATACAGCCGGATATAGATTGGTTGGAGACTTGGGCGGAGAAATGGCAGATGGAGTTTAATATGTAAGTAAAGAAAGAAAGTAAAAAGAAAGAGTAGGGCTTCAGGACATCCTCCTGGGGGATGGTGAATAGCCAGAGGCCTTGGTCCACATTGGTACCAATGACATAGGTAGGAAGAGGGATGAGTCCTGAAAACAGATTAAAGGGAGTTAGGAAGGAAATTAAAAAGCAGGACCTCTGAAGCAGTAATCTCAGGATTACTCCCAGTGCCACGTGCTAGTGAGCATAGGAATAGGAGGATTGAGCGATTGAACACATGGCTGGAGAATTGGTGCAGGAGGGAGGGAATCAGATTTTTGAGGCAATGGGACTGGTTCTGGGGCAGGTGGGCCCTGTACAAATGGATGGGCTACACCTTAACAGGACCGGAACTAATATCCTCACAGGCAGATTTGCTAGTGCTGTTGGGGAGGGCTTAAACTAGCTTGTCAGGGGGATGGGAACCAGAGGGGTAGCTCAAATTGGAAGTAAGTAAAGCTGGTAACAGGAGGTAGAAAAGTGGAGGCGAAACAAAGGGGAGCATCAATTAGGTTTAGAATGCAGAATAATGTCAAGAAGACAAGGTTAAGGGCACTCTACCTGAATGGACGCAGCATTCGCAACAAGATAGATGATTTAAAGGCCCAAAAAGAGGTAAATGGGTATGATCTAATTGCTATTACGGAAACGTGGCTACAGGGTGACCAAGACTGGGAACTGAATATTCAAGGATATTCAAAATTTAGGAAGGACAGGCAAAAAGGAAAAGGAGGTGGTATTGCACTGATAATAAGGGATGGGATCAGTACTTTAGTAAGGGAGGATCTCAGATCGGAAGAACAAAATGTGGAATTTGTTTGGGTGGAGCTAAGAAACAGCAAGGAGCAGCTGTTTATAGGCCACCAAACAGTAGTGGTAAGGTGGGGCATGGTATTAATTAGGAGATTAGAGAAGCCTGTAGCATGGGTAATGCAGTAATCATGGGTGACTTAAATCTGCACCGAGACTGGGTAAACCTAATGAGCACTAATGCTGTGGAGGACTGTGGAGGGTTTCGGGAATGTGTTCGGGATGGTTTTCTAGAGCAGTATGTTGAGGAACTGACTAGAGAACAGGCTATTTGAGACTTCATATTATGTAATGAGAAAGGGCTAATTAATAATCTTGTTGTAAAAGAACCTTTAGGGATGAGTGAGCATAATATGATAGAATTTTACATATGTTTGAAAGTGAGGCTGTTCAATCTGAAGCCAGGGTGTTACATTTGAACAAAGGAAATTATGAAGGAATGAGGGGCACATTGACTGAGGTGGATTGGGAAAATACATTTAAAGGTATGACAGTTCATAGACAATGGAGAGTCTTTAAAGAAATATTACGTAGTTTACAGCAACAATACATTCTTTCAAGGTACAAAACCCCCAAAAGTAAAGGCAGTCACCTGTGGATAACAAAGGAAGTTAAGGATTGTATAAGATTAAAAGAAAAGGCCGATAAAGTTGCTAGAAATAGTAGTAAACCTGAGGATTGGGAGAATTTTAGAATACAGCAAAGGAGGACCAAGAAACTGATAAAGAAAGGGAGAATAGAATATGAATGTAAGCTAGCAAAAAACATAAAATCAGACTGTAAAAGCTTCTCCAGGTACATAAAAAGGAAACCTTTGGCTAAGACAAATGTGGGGCCATTAAAGGCAGAGTCAGGAGAATTTATAATGGGGAATAAAGAAATGGCAGAGAAGCTAAATGATTACTTTGTGTCTGTCTTCACTGAGGAAGATACAAGAAATATCCCAGAATTAGAGATCCAAGGGATTAGGGAGAATGAGGAATTGAAGGAAATTAGTATTAGTAAGAAGGTTGTATTGGAGAAATTAATGTGGCTGAAAGTTGATAAATCCCCAGGACCTGATATTCTACATCCCAGAGTGTTGAAAGAGGTAGCTGTGGTGATGCATTGGTGATCATCTTCCAAAATTCTATCGATTCTGGAATGGATCCTGCAGATTGGAAGGTAGCAAATGTCACCTCACTATTTATGAAGGGAGGTAGAGAGAAAACAGGGAACCACAGATCTGTTAGCCTTATAGCAGTCGCTGGGAAAATGCTAGAATCTATTCTAAAGGATGTGATAAATGGATACTTGGATAATACTGATCTGATTGGGCATAGTCAACATGGATTTATGAATGGGAAATCATGTTTGATGAACCTGTTGGAGTTTTTTGAGGATGTTACTAAAAGAATTGATAAAGGGGAGTCGGTGGACATGGTATACATGGATTTTCAGAAGGCTTTTGATCGGAGGTTGGTTAGCAAAATTAAAGCACATGGGAAAGGAGGTAATATACTGGCATGGATTAAGGACTGGTTAACAGGCAGAAAGCAGAGAGTAGGAATAAATAGGTCATTCTCACATTGGCAGGCTGTGACTAGTGGGGTACCACAGGGATCAGTGCTTGGGCCCCAGCTGTTCACGATATATATCAATGATTTGGTTGTGGGACCAAATGTAATATTTCCAAGTTCGTGGATGACACAAAACTAGGTGGGAATGTATGTTGTGAGGAAGATGCAAAGCAGCTTCAAGGGGATTTGGAGAGACTTGGTGAGTGGGCAAGAGTGTGGCAGATGGAATATAATGTGGGAAACTGAGGTTGTCCACTTTGGTAGGAGGAAGAGATGTGCAGGGTATTTCTTAAATGGTAAGAGATTAGAAAGTGTAGATATGCAAAGGGACCTGGGTGTCCTCGTCAATAAGTCACTGAAAGCTAGCATGCAGGTGCAGCAAGCAATTAAAAAGGCAAATGGTATGTTGGCCTTTATTGCAAGAAGATTTGAGTACAGGAGTAGTGAAGTCTTGCTTCAATTGTATAGAACCTTGGTTAGACTGTACCTGGAGTACTGTGTGCAGTTTTGGTCCCCTTACCTTCGAAAGGATATTATTGCCATAGAGGGAGTGCAACAAAGGTTCACCAGACTTGTTCCCAGGATGGTGGGACTGTCCTATGAAGATATTTTGGGGAAACTGGGCTTGTATTCTCTAGAGTCTCAAAGAAACTGATCTTATTGAAACCTACAAAATACTTAAAGGGATAGACAGGGTAGATGTGGGTAAGATGTTTCCCCTGGTTGGGGAGTCTAGAACCTGGGGACCCAATTTCAAAATAAGGGGAAAGCCACTTAGGACAGAGATGAGGAGAAATTTCGTTACTCAGAGGGTTGTGAATCTTTGGAATTCTCTACCCCAGAGGGCTGTGGAAGCTCAGTCATTGACTATGTTTAAAGCAGAGATTGACAGATTTCTAAATACCAATGACATAAAGGGATATGAGGATAGTGTGGGGAAAAAGGCATTGAAGTGGATGATCAGCCATGATCATATTGAATGGCGGGGTAGGCTCCTATGTTCCTCTTAGGGACAATAGGGTAACCTGCGTGTGGAGGCAGAGGATGTGGTATAGTTCTTAACGAATATTTTGCATTTGTTCAGAAAAGAGAAGGACGATACAGACATTGCAATCAGGGAGGAGGAGTGTGAAGTATTTAATGATATTAACATAATGAGACAGGAAGTATTAAGGTGTTTTAACATTTTTGAAAGTGGATAAATTCCCAGGCCCAGATGAAATAGATCCTAGACTGTTAAGGGAAGCAAGAGAAGAAATAGCAGAGGCTCTGGTATTAATTTTCCAGTCATCTCTGGCTACAGGTGTGGTGTCAGAGAACTGGAGGACGGTAACAGTGTACCATAGTTTAAAAAGGGAGAAAGGGATAGACCGAGTAATTACAGGCCAGTGAGCCTAACCTCTGTGGTGGAAAATTTGTTGGAAAAAATTCTTACGGACAAGATAAATCTTCATTTAGAAAGATATGGATTCATCAAAGACAATCAGCATGGATTTGTTAAGGGAAGGCCACATCTGACTAATAAGATTGAATTTTTTGAGGAAGTAACAAGGAGTGTCGATAAGGGTCATGCTTTTAGCGTAGTCTATATAGATTTTAGCAAGGCTTTTGATAAAGTTCCACATGGCAGACTGGTCAAAAAAGTAAAAGCCTATGAAATTCAAGGCAAAGTGACAAATTGAATCCAAAATTGTTCAGAGGCAGGAAGCAAAGGGTAATGGGGTCGAGGGGTGTTTTTGTGACTGGAAGGTTGTTTCTGTTCTGCAGGGGTCCGCACGAGGTCCCTTGCTTTTTGTGATACATATCAATGATATGGACTTGAATGTAGGGGGTATGATTCAGAAGTTTGCAGATGATGCAAAATTGTCCATGAGGTTGATAATGAAGAACAAAGCTGTAGACTGCAGGAAGATATCAATGGATTAGTCAGATGAGTGGAACAGAGACAAATGGAGTTCAATCCGGAGAAGTGTCAGGTAATACATTTGGGGAAGGCTAACAAGGCAATGGAATACACAATAAACTGTAGGATACTGAGAAGTGTAGAGGAACAGAGGAACCTTGGAGTGCATCTCTACAAATCCCTGAAGGTGGTTGGACAGATAGATAAGGTGGTCAAGAAGGCAAATGGAATATTTGCCTTTATTAGCCGATGCATAGAATATAAGAGCTGGGAGGTTATGTTGGAACTGTCTAAAACACTAGTTAGGCCACAGCTACAGTACTGCATGCAGTTCTGAGCACCACATTATAGGAAAGATGTAATTTCACAAGAGAGGGTACAGAGGAGATTTACAAGACTGTTGCCTGGACTGGAGAATTTTAGCTATGAGGAAACATAGGATAGGCTAGGGTTGTTTTCTTTTGAACAGAGGTGGCTGAGGGGAGACCTAATTGAAGTCTATAAAATTATGAGTGGTCTGGATGGAGTGGATAGGAAGGCTCTATTCTCCTTGGTTGAGGGGTCTGTAACCAGGGGGCATAGACTTAGAGTAAGAGGATGGAGGTTTAGAGGGGATTCGAGGGGAAATATTTTCACCCAGAGGGTGGTGGGGATCTGGAACTCACTGCCTGAAAGGATGTTAGAGGCAGAAACCCTCATAACATTTACAAAGTACTTGGATATGCATATGAAGTGCCATAAACTACAAGGCTACAGACCTAGAGCTGGAAAGTAGGATTAGGATGGATAGCTCCTTGTCAGCTGGTGCGGACACGATGGGCCGAATGGCCTCCCTTGGTGCTGTAAATTTCTATGATTCTGTGGTTGCTGGGAAAGGAATGAAAATGAATATTCCAAAGGTTTTAAAATAGAAAGGGTCATTTCCTTTTTGTTTCCCTCTTTTCAGCTCTTAATAAACCTCAGTGTAAAGTCTGTAGGAAGCTTCTCATATTCAGCCGGATGGCAGCAATCTGGAGTGTGAAGACAGCTGTCACAAGCCAGGGGGAAGTGGCTGCTAATTCACTCATGTTGAGGTTAATGGCACTGTCTACAGGCCTGGCTCTTCCTGGCAGTGTCCACAACTTATGGTGTCCTGGCACTCACTCCTGTGCCAGGATGTAGAAGGTCGAGTTTGCAATTGGTGAAGGCGAGCGGTGCTCACTCTAATCTTATCCCGATAATAGTGAACAAAGCATCTGCAAATGAACTTCTCCATTCAAAAGTTCTTCCATGATAAGCACAATAAGTTAGCTTTGAGAATCCCTCAAACATAGATCCCTCAAACATAGATCACTCAAACATAGATCACTCAAACATAGATCACTCAAACATAGATCATGTACACATAGATCATGTACACATAGATCATGTACACATAGATCACTCAAACATAGATCATGTACACATAGATCATGTACACATAGATCACGTACACATAGATCACTCAAACATAGATCATGTACACATAGATCATGTACACATAGATCACTCAAACATAGATCATGTACGCATAGATCACTCAAATATAGATCATGTACACATAGATCACTCAAATATAGATCATGTACGCATAGATCATGTACACATAGATCACTCAAATATAGATCATGTACACATAGATCATGTACACATAGATCACTCAAATATAGATCATGTACACATAGATCACTCAAATATAGATCATGTACGCATAGATCATGTACACATAGATCACTCAAATATAGATCATGTACACATAGATCATGTACACATAGATCACTCAAATATAGATCATGTACGCATAGATCATGTACACATAGATCACTCAAATATAGATCATGTACACATAGATCATGTACACATAGATCACTCAAACATAGATCATGTACACATAGATCACTCAAATATAGATCATGTACACATAGATCACTCAAATATAGATCATGTACGCATAGATCATGTACACATAGATCACTCAAATATAGATCATGTACACATAGATCACTCAAATATAGATCATGTACACATAGATCATGTACACATAGATCACTCAAATATAGATCATGTACGCATAGATCATGTACACATAGATCACTCAAATATAGATCATGTACGCATAGATCATGTACACATAGATCACTCAAATATAGATCATGTACACATAGATCACTCAAATATAGATCATGTACACATAGATCATGTACACATAGATCACTCAAACATAGATCATGTACACATAGATCACTCAAATATAGATCATGTACACATAGATCATGTAAACATAGATCACTCAAACATAGATCATGTACACATAGATCATGTACACATAGATCACTCAAATATAGATCATGTAAACATAGATCACTCAAACATAGATCATGTACACATAGATCACTCAAACTTAGATCATGTAAACATAGATCACTCAAACATAGATCACTCAAACATAGATCACTCAAACATAGATCATGTACACATAGATCATGTAAACATAGATCATGTACACATAGATCACTCAAACATAGATCATGTACACATAGATCATGTACACATAGATCACTCAAATATAGATCATGTAAACATAGATCACTCAAACATAGATCATGTACACATAGATCATGTACACATAGATCACTCAAATATAGATCATGTACACATAGATCATGTAAACATAGATCATGTACACATAGATCACTCAAACATAGATCATGTACACATAGATCATGTACACATAGATCACTCAAATATAGATCATGTAAACATAGATCACTCAAACATAGATCATGTACACATAGATCATGTACACATAGATCACTCAAATATAGATCATGTACACATAGATCACTCAAATATAGATCATGTACACATAGATCATGTACACATAGATCACGTACACATAGATCACTCAAACATAGATCATGTACACATAGATCATGTACACATAGATCACTCAAACATAGATCATGTACGCATAGATCATGTACACATAGATCACTCAAATATAGATCATGTACACATAGATCATATACACATAGATCACTCAAATATAGATCATGTACACATAGATCATGTAAACATAGATCACTCAAACATAGATCATGTACACATAGATCATGTACACATAGATCATGTACACATAGATCACTCAAACATAGATCATGTACACATAGATCACTCAAACTTAGATCATGTAAACATAGATCACTCAAATATAGATCATGTAAACATAGCTCATGTAAACATAGATCACTCAAACAAATATCACTCAAATATGTATTGCTTCAGATGTCACACTCCAGATGTTATATCCCAAATGTCGCACTCTAAATGTCGTTCTCAAGATGTCAAACTCCAGATGTCACACTCCAGGTGCCACATTCCAGATTTGCACACGTTTCACTCCTGATGTCACATTCCAGGTGCCACATTCCAGATTTTCACACGTTTCACTCCAGATGTCACATTCCAGATCTCACACTCCAGATGTCACACTCCAGGTGCCACATTCCAGATTTGCACACGTTTCACTCCTGATGTCACATTCCAGGTGCCACATTCCAGATTTTCACACGTTTCACTCCAGATGTCACATTCCAGATCTCACACTCCAGATGTCACACTCCAGGTGCCACATTCCAGATTTGCACACGTTTCACTCCTGATGTCACATTCCAGATCTCACACATCAGATGTCACACTCCAGATTTGCACACATGTTTCACTCCAGATGTCACACTCCAGGTGCCACATTCCAGATTTTCACATGTTTCACTCCAGATGTCACATTCCAGATCTCACACTCCAGATGTCACACTCCAGGTGCCACATTCCAGATTTGCACACGTTTCACTCCTGATGTCACATTCCAGATCTCACACATCAGATGTCACACTCCAGATTTGCACTCATGTTTCACTCCAGATGTCACACTCCAGGTGCACATTCCAGATTTGCACACGTTTCACTCCAGATGTCACATTCCAGATCTCACACCAGAGGTCACACATCAGATTTGCACTCATGTTTCACTCCAGATGTGACACTCCAGATGTGACACTCCAGATGTCACACTCCAGATTTACACTCATGTTTCACTCCAGATGTCACACTCCAGATGTCACACTCCAGATTTGCACTCATGTTTCACTCCAGATGTCACACTCCAGATGTCACACTCCAGATGTCACACTCCAGATTTGCACTCATGTTTCACTCCAGATGTCACATTCCATATGTCACACTCCAGATTTGCACTCATGTTTCACTCCAGATGTCACACTCCAGATGTCACACTCCAGATTTGCACTCACGTTTCACTCCAGATGTCACACTCCAGATGTCACACTCCAGATTTGCAAAGAACAAAGAACAAAGAAAATTACAGCACAGGAACAGGCCCTTCAGCCCTCCAAGTCTGCGCCGATCCAAATCCTCTATCTAAACCTGTCGCCTATTTTCTAAGGGTCTGTATCTCTTTACTTCCTGCCCATTCATGTAACTGTCTAGATGCATCTTAAAAGACACTATCGTGCCCGCGTCTACCACCTCCGCTGGCAACGCGTTCCAGGCACCCACCACCCTCTGCGTAAAGAATTTTCCACGTATATCCCCCCCTAAACTTTTCCCCTCTCACTTTGAACTCGTGTCCCCTTGTAATTGAATCCCCCACTCTGGGAAAAAGCTTCTTGCTATCCACCTTGTCTATACCTCTCATGATTTTGTACACCTCAATCAGGTCCCCCCTCAACCTCCGTCTTTCTAATGAAAATAATTCTAATCTACTCAACCTCTCATGCACTCATGTTTCACTCCAGATGTCACACACCAGATTTGCACTCATGTTTCACTCCAGATGTCACACTCCAGATGTCACACACCAGATTTGCACTCATGTTTCACTCCAGATGTCACACTCCAGATGTCACACTCCAGATGTCACACTCCAGATTTGCACTCACGTTTCACTCCAGATGTCACACTCCAGATGTCACACTCCAGATTTGCACTCATGTTTCACTCCAGATGTCACACTCCAGATGTGACACTCCAGATGTCACACTCCAGATTTGCACTCATGTTTCACTCCAGATGTCACACTCCAGATGTCACACTCCAGATTTGCACTCATGTTTCACTCCAGATGTCACACTCCAGATGTCACACTCCAGATGTTACACTCCAGATTTGCACTCATGTTTCACTCCAGATGTCACACTCCAGATGTCACACTCCAGATGTCACACTCCAGATTTGCACTCACGTTTCATCCAGATGTCACACTCCAGTTGTTGTACTCCAGATGTCACACTTTGTAGCAAGTACAAAGAATTTTGAGAAAAAGTATAGAGGGAGCCAATTGTCCACTACAGTTTTTACTGACCCTGAGGATAGGAGCCAGTGATTCACAAGCAGCTGCCACCCCTTAGAAACATCCCTCACCCCCGCAGCACCTGAGCCATAGCCTTACAGAGACAGGGTCAGGACCAGGGTCAGGGATAGAACAGAGACAGAAACAGAGAGAGGATCAGGGTCAAGGCCAAGCACAGAGTCAAGGCCAGGGTCAAGGCCAGGGACAGGCCAGAGTCAGGAACATGGCCAGGGATAGAAGGAGGATCAGGGACAGGGTCAGGGACAGGGCCAGGGCTAGAGAAAGGGCCAGTTAGACAGGGTCAGCGACAGGGTCAGAGCATGGGAAAGGGCCAGTTAGACAGTGTTCCCCCTCAGCAAAATGCTTGGCAGCCAATGAAGTACTTTTTGAAGTGTAGTCATTGTTGTAATGTCAGAAATGGGACAGTCAATTTGCACTCAGAAAGATCCCACAAACAGTAATGTGAAATAGTGCCATGGGATCTTTTATGCCCAAGTGAAAGGGCAGACATAATCTCGGGTTAACATCTCATGCAAAAGGGAGTGCCAGTAACAGTGCTGCACTCCCTCAGTACTGCACAGGAGTGTCAGCCTGGATGATGTGCTCAGGTTTCTAGGGTGAGAGGCCAGAGTGTTACCCACTGAGCCACAGCTGACTGAGATGAAAGCCGCACTAGTCGGAGTTTTTTTGGCGTTGTTAATTGTGAGTAAAGCTTTCACCAGGACATTGGAAGAGCTTGTTCTTCTTCCACCAGGAGTATCATCTTCACAACCACGCGGACTGCAGAGGCTCTGGGAGAAAGCTGTCTCACGGGTAACTCAGAATAGGCAATAATTGCCAGCCTTGCCAACGATGCCCACATCCCGAGAATGAACAAAATAAAAAAGAAATACGTAATATAGGGCTGGATTTTAACAGCCTGCCGCCGAAATAGGCTGCTGGTGGAAAAAAATGTGGCCTGCATGCACGGGGCCCACCTCACAGAGCTGCCGCCATTCCAAACCCCGATGACTCGGAGGGGGCAAATGAGCCATCGCGGGCAACAGCGTCTGGCGCCAATGCCCATGCGCAGGTGCCATTTTTAAAGGGATATAGCCCCAAATGAAACGTTAAATTTTTAAAGGGCCAGTTAGTGTACATTGCAAAAAATGAATGTAAAAGTCTTCCCATGCCCGCTCCCACCCGCTCCCCCCCACCTCCAGTGGCATTAAACTTTATTTCAGCTCTCCCCTCTGCCGGAATACCTACCGACCTTCCCCTTCCCATCACCCGCAC
This sequence comes from Heterodontus francisci, assembly GCF_036365525.1. Lineage (NCBI taxonomy): Eukaryota > Metazoa > Chordata > Chondrichthyes > Heterodontiformes > Heterodontidae > Heterodontus > Heterodontus francisci. The sequence continues at coordinate 190,772,433 of NC_090373.1, forward strand.
AACCAATCCGAGAAGTTTGACTCTGCTACCCTGTCTAATGCTGAAAAAAGTACCTCCTCCCTCCTTCCCACAGGTGTCGCACCACTTTTCCCTGAACAGGGATTCGAAGCCGCGGCATTGTCGGCTGCTCGAATGAAGATTGGTGTGGCGATTAAGTAGGTGACAGGACCTTCATTAAATCAGGTATGTAAATTAATTTACCTATTGAAATTGGGGTCCCATCGCCGAACGGCGGGGCATGCGCCACGAGGCTTCACCGCCGCCGCCCGAGATCGGTACGGGGCCGGCTGCCGTCAGGGTTGGTGGGGGTCTCCTCCGTTCCAATCTTCATTGCCCACCACCCCCCCCACCACCTTTCCCGGTGTCGGAGAGGTTTTAAAATCCAGCCCGTAAAATGTAAACATTTTCTCTGAAGAACTAAAACCATTTCACTTACAAGGATAATTCATTTCTATACCCAGGCATAGGGTGGGGGAGAGGGATAGGTGAAGGGTAGGGAGAAAGAGACAGGGAGGGGGGACAGGGAGAGGGGACAGGGTGAGGGTGAGGGAAAGGTGGGGGGGACAGAGAGAGGGAGAGGAAGGGGGGACTGGGTGAAAGACAGGGAAAGGGAGTGGGGGGGGGGGACAGGGAGAGGGACAGGGAACGGGTCCAGGGTAAAGGTTAGAGAGTGGGAAAGGGAGGGAGAACAGGGAGAGAGACAGGGAGGGGTAAGAGGATGAAGGTTAGGGAGAGGGAGGAGGGACAGGGAGAGGGACAGGGAGGGGGATAGGGAGGGGGACAAGGACAGGGAGCGGGGGACAGGGAGTGGGAGAGGGAGGGGGATAGGGTGAAGGATAAGGAGGGGGAGAGGGAGAGAGGACAGGGAGAGGGATGGGGGGGACAAGGTGAAGGATAGGATGAGGGAAAAGGAGGGAGGACAGGGAGAGGGAGACGGAGGTGGAAGGGTGAAGGATAAGGAGGGGGAGAGGGAGGGGAAGAAGGAGAGGTGGGGGACAGGGTAAAGGATAGGGAGAGGATGAGGGAGGGGGGACAGGGAGAGGGGAGGACAGGGTAAAGGATAGGGAGAGGGTGAGGGAGGGGGACAAGGAGAGGTGGGGGACAGGGTAAAGGATAGGGAGAGGGAGAGGGTGAGGGAGGGGGGACAGGGAGAGGGGAGGACAGGGTGGAGGATAGGGAGAGGGAGAGGGTGAGGGAGAGGGACAAGGAGAGGTGGGGGACAGGGTAAAGGATAGGGAGAGGGTGAGGGAGGGGGGACAGGGAGAGGGGAGGACAGGGTGGAGGATAGGGAGAGGGAGGGGGGGAAGAGAGACGGTGGGGAACAGGGTGAAGGCGAGGTAGAGGGTGAGGGAGGGGCGTCAGGGAGAGGGACAGGAAACAGGTTAGACGTTCTCTTTCTCAGGAATGAAACATCACAGCAGGACTCCGGGGCCTCGACTAACCACAAACCTATTGTTGAAAAGTGACGATTTGTGCTGAACATGTATCTCATGGTTGCCATGCCAATCTTCTGCAGCTCATTGACATCTCCTACATTCTGCCTTTCTGCACAACCATTTAATGAAGATCTCATTTCCGTATCCCCTCTCCCCCTCCACCCCATCTCTATAAAACACACGAGTGACTCTACACAATGTATTTTGCCTCGGGGCACTCATCAATATCCCTAGAATAGACACAACGGCTTTTAATGAACTTCATGTGGTGTCCATATGCTTCAAACAAGAGAGAGAGAGCCAACTGCTACTGGATGAATAATCCTCTTTAAATTGTTCCCAGTCTGGCAGCAGTGAACTGAAAGCAGCTTTACAGCAATGCTGCCCCATCAGTAATGTTGAAATGGCTTTGCATCCCTGTTAAGGCAACAACAGCAACTTTTGTTAATGTAGCACCTCAAACATAGTAAAACTTCCACAGAAGCAATTATCAGACAAAATCTGACACTGAGCCCCTATCAGTAACAGTGGGTGACCATATAGGAGATAGTGACCATAATACAGTCAGTTTTAGCATAATCATGGAAAAGGACAAAGATAAAACAGGAGTAAAAGTTCTAAATTGGGGGAAGGCAAATTTTACGGAACTGAGAGGTGACCTGGTAAAAGTAGACTGGATACAGTTACTTGAAGGAAAATCAATGGCAAATCAGTGGGAGGCATTCAAGAGCGAGATACTACAGGCACAGTGTAGGAAAGTCCCCACAAAGATAAAGAGTGGTACAGCCAAATCTAGAGCCCCCTGGTTATCTAGAAGCTTACAGGGTAAATTAAAGCAGAAAAAGAAAGCTTATGACGATCACAAATATCTTAATACTTTAGAAAGCCTCGAGGAGTCTAGAAAGTGCAGGGGTGAAGTAAAAAAGGAAATTAGAAAAGCTAAGCGAGGACATGAAAAATTATTGGCAGGTAAAATCATGGAAAACCCAAAGATGTTTAATCAGTACATTAAGAGCAAGAGGATAACTAAGGAAAGGGTAGGTCCTACCAGAGAGGTACCGGGGAACTTACACGTGAATGCAGAAGATGTGGGCAGGGTTTTTAATGAAGTTTTTGTTTCTGTTTTCACAAAGGAGAGGGTTGATGCAGACATTGTAGTTAAAGAGGAGGAATGTGAAATATTAGATATGATAAGCATAATAAGAGAGGAAATACTAGAGGGTCTGGCATCCTTGAAAGTGGATAAATCGCCAGGGCCGGATGGATTGTATCCCAGGTTGTTAAAGGAAGCCAGGGAGGAAATAACGGATGCGCTGAGGATCATCTTTAAATCCTCACTAGATTCGGGAGAGGTCCCAGACGATTGGAGGTCTGTGAACATTGTATCATTGGTTAAAAAGGGTGCGAGAGACAGACCAAATAATTATAGGCCGGTCAGTCTAACCTCGGTGCTGGGTAAATTGTTAGAATCTATTCTGAGGGACAGGATAAACTGTCACTTAGAAAGGCACGGATTAATCAGGGATAGTCAGCATGGATTTGTTAAGAGAAGGTCATGTCTTACTAACTTAAATGAGTTTTTTGAGGAAGTGACGGGGAGGATTGATGAGGGTAGTGCAATGGATGTGGTCTATATGGATTTTAGTAAGGCATTTGACAAGGTCCCACATGGCAGACTGGTCAGTAAAATTAAAGCCCATGGGATACAGGGAATGTGGCAGATTGGATCCAGAATTGGCTCAGTGACAGGAAACAAAGGGTAGCAGGCAACGGATGTTTTTGTGAATTGAAAGCTGTTTCCAGTAGCGTTCCACAGGGCTCAGTGTTGAGTCCTTGCTGTTTGTAGTATATATTAATGATTTGGACTTAAATGTTGGAGGCATGATTGGGAAATTTGCTGATGACACAAAAATTGGCCGTGTAGTAGATAGTGAAGAGGATAGCTGTAGACTCCAGAATGATATCAATGATTTGGTTGAGTGGGCGGAAAAGTGGCAAATGGAATTCAATCTGGAGAAGTGCGAGGCATTTGGGGAGGGCATAGACAGTGAGGGAATACAGAATAAATGGGAGGATATTGAGAGGGGCACAAGAAGTGAGAGACCTTGAAGTGCATGTCCACAGGTCCCTGAAGGTGGCAGGACAGGTGGATAGAGTGGTGAAGAAGGCATATGGAATGCTTTCCTTTATTGGCCGAGGTATAGAATTCAAAAGCAGGGCTGTGATGCTGGGACTGTATAAAACGTTGGTTAGGCCACAGCTGGAGTATTGTGTACAGTTCTGGTCACCACATTATAGAAAGGACATAATTGCTCTGGAGAGAGTACAGAGGAGATTTACAAGAATGTTGCCAGGGCTTGAAGGTTGCAGCTATGAGGAAAGATTGGATAGGTTAAGATCGTTTTCCCTGGAACTGAGGAGGCTGAGGGGAGACTTAATTGAGGTGTACAAAATTATGAGGGGTCTAGATAGAGTAGACAGGAAGGACCTGTTTCCCCTGGTGGAGAGGTCAATTACCAGGAGACACAGATTTAAGGTGATTGGTAGAAGGATTAGAGGGGACATGAGGAAAAACCTTTTCACCCAGAGGGTAGTGAGTGTCTGGAATTCGCTGCCAGGAATGGTGGTGGAGGCAGAAACCCTCAATTCTTTTAAAAGGTACCTGGACATGTACCTGAAGTGCTGTAACCTGTGGGGCTATGGACCAGGTGCTGGAAGGTGGGATTAGATTGGGCAGTTAGTTTTTTTGGCTGGCACAGACAGGATGGGCTGAATGGCTTCCTTCTGTGCCGTACTTTTTCTATGGTTCTATGGTTCTATAAGGAGATACTAGGGCATGTGACGAAAAGCTTAGTTGAAGAGGTAGGTTTTAAGGAGCGACATTTCCCATCTGAGGCCTCGTGCAGTAGGTGTTCTCCTGCTGACCCTGTATCAACATTCTCCAGTACTATCTCTGCTAGTCTAACATTCCCAAGACAAGTACTTCCTACTAGGCCATTCCGACTCTTTGTGACAATTAGTCCCTGGATCTTCCAATCTCAGTGCACTGCTCCAGCCGTCATCTCCCCACTGGAAAAGCAGCTTTTCTTTTTGGACTTTCAGTCACCTAATCTTGTCGGTCAAAACATTCGAAGTGACCTGCAATTCATTAAAAACAAGACTATGTGTTTATCCAGACCTTGAGTGTTGTCTCCCTGATGAAAACCCCACATGCCAAATGGAAAATATTTGGAACTTTGCCTGAGACTATTACTGGAAATTGTTGCAAATAACTTTTAAAACAGAACAGCTAGCAGCCAAACAAAGTAACTCCTGACAACACAGCAGCCTGCCACCATCATCAGAGCACTCCAAGCTGCACACATGTGCAAACGGTCTCCTGCTCTCAGTGAGATGCTGTGCATGTGCAGCCTACATCTTGTCAGGATTAATTGGTGCGTGCGCAGGAAAACGTCATCACGTAACGCCTACATCATCGAGCGTCTGAACGGGGCACTTTGAGACTGGAGCTCGATCCCCACCACTCGCTCCCCCCCCCCCCCACCCAGCTACTCGCTCCCGCCCCATTGGCAGCTCTCCCCCTTCGGCCACTCATTCCAGGCCTTGACGCTTTCTCCCCCCCCCCCCCCCTTCCCTACACCGGTCGCTTCCCCCTACTCTTCAGCCACTCACTCCAGACCTTGCCACTGCTCCCCCCCACTCCCCTCAGCTGATCATTCCCCACTCTTTGATTGCCGCCCCTGCCAACCCGCTCTCCGGCTGCTCGCTCCCCCCACCTCCAGTCGCTAGCCCTAGGTCACGCCGCTTCCCTCCTCTCGGCCACTTGCTCTTACATCGACCCGTCACTCCTCGCGGCCCGCCTTGCTTCTTCGGGCAGCGTGCAGAGAACGATCAAACGTAGGAGCAAGTGGTCCAGAGGAGGGAGGTGGCGCAGCCTGGAGCTAGCGACTGGAGGGGTGGGGGGAGCGGGGAGTGAGCGGCTGGAGAGCGGGGTGGGGAGAGGGGAAGCAGAGAAGCAGGGAGCAACCGGCTGGAGGCGGGAGGGGGGAGCGGCAAGGCTGGAGCGAGTGGCTAAGGGAAGGCAGCGGGGAGCCAGCGGCAAGAAGATGGGCACAGGTGGGGCCAAAAGACAGAATCGCAATGGCAAGAGGGAGTGGGGAACTGCTGGGGGTGGGATGGAGATGGTGATGGCAGCCATTGAGGGAATTTTCAGGTTGAAGTTGTTTTTCAGTGATAAATTGAGCAGCGCCATCTTTAATCCTGGCAGCTTCCTGAATGTGGCAGACAGTGATGATTCAGTGGAAGAGGCTGCATTTGTGCATGCGCTATTACTGCATCACCTAGTGGTTGCGTTGTCAGCAAATGCAGCTGCAGCCAAGCTGGCCTCGAGCATTTGCATATGAAAGAACCAAACAAATAGACAGGAGACAGACATGATTGACACAGCCTAGCCAGAACAATGGGGTGCTCTCTGATTCAATTATCTGAGATAGCCTTGCCAATGTTGGTCATCAAAAGCCAACGACACCCATTGACTTTGAAAGAGCCAAACCCCTCCCACCAGGTTTGTCTGGGCAACCTAAGGGGAGAGCCTTGAATTTCAGAGACCATTCCAAAAGATTCTCATTCAAACACAAAGAGGTGGTCATATCATGTGACTGCTTGGGCCACTGTAGAGATTGTGAGTGGTGACTCAGAAGGCAGACTGTAACTATGAGTCATCAAGGGAGCTGCAATCTCTCTCCTCACTCCATCTCTCCAGAAAAGACCCAGAGAAGCCTTGGCTGCAACTACTAAGCCTCAAACCTACAGCCCAGTACAGCCAGCATCTAGAGGACAAGGATAAAGCCCCTCTTCTGCCTTCCAGAATCCGAGAAGCAAATCCGACCCTTGCATGTGACCCAGTGATGACTTCAGGACTACGATTTCAACTAAGAACTCTGGGACTGAGATTCAGTATTTGAATTCCATTTATTACAGACTTAACTCCATCCTCCCAATTCGGGTTTTCCCTCTGTAATCTATTTCTCTGTGTGTGTGGCTCTTGTGTGAATGTGGGGCATGGATACATAGCATATTTTGTAATTTTAACAGGTTTAGAGTGATAAGGTTAATAAACTTACAACTTTCTTGTTTAAACTCAAGAAAACCTGTCTGATTGGTTCATTTGCAATTATATTAGAGGAACAGGAACAAGAGTTCACTGAGGTGGTAAGTTAAATCACTGTTTAAAAAAGATAAACCCTGTTGCGGTCAAACTAGAGAAGAGGTGAAAAGAGAGCCTCAGACCCCTTCCTAATATGGTTGTAACTTCTCTCAGAGCACTGCATGCATGATCAATTAGTTTGAGGTGGTCTGGCTGTTGTGCAGATGAAGATTCCACCATCAGGGATGAAAGAAAGACTTGCATTTCTATAGTACCTTCCATATCCTCAGGATGTCCCAAAGTGCTTCACAGTGAATGAAGTACTTTTTGAAGTGAAGCTAAATGTAGGAAAGGGTTTGAAAGGGTTAATGTCTGGGATGGTGTGAGTATCACCTCCCACTATGAGGATGTAAGAGATCACATGTGGGAAAATGTGAGGTTAGCCATTTTAGTGGGAGGAATAGATGTGCAGAGTATTTCTTAAATGGTAAGAGATTAGAAAGTGTAGATGTACAAAGGGACCTGGGTGTCCTCGTCAATAAGTCACTGAAAGTCAACATGCCGGTGCAGCAAGCAATTAGGAAGGCTAATGATATGTTATGACCGACCACTCTAGTCAAAGCCCCCAATCAAAATATACAATTCTGATTGTGGTGGGAGAAACGCACTGATAATTCAATCCCGTCCCTCCACAGATGGCCTAACATATCATTTTAAACTTTACAAATTAAAGAAAGACCCAGCCAAATTGTACCATTTATTAACTCCCGAATGAAGCTAACCAAACCAGGTGTCTTTAAATCAACAAATTAACTGTTTAATTAGAAAAACTAAATTCTTAAACACTATGAAGATATAAACAACATTTAAAATGGAAAAAATTAGAGTCCTTGCAAATTTACAGTCCAATGTTGCTTGAAGTCCTCACAGCCGTCCGATGGGGAAAAAAGGTTCTTCCACAGTAGAACAGTCTACAGTCTAATTCCAGCCGTAAGTGATGCTTTCCTTCTCCTTTTTCAACAATTAACAACTTGTAAACACTTTTTAAATGAATCAGTTTGGCTTTAGAATTTTTGAGGGATAAAAGATTGTCATAGTCTAACTTCCCTTCCTTCAGTTTAAATTACCAGAGATCTCTGTTTTGGCTTAACTTTTATAGAATTTTGAGAGATAATAATAATTAAACAGATTAAATTCTCTTTCTTCAGTTTAAATAGCTGAGAGCTCTTTTTTCAGTTGCTAACACCAGCTGTCTGTCTGTGTTCTGTTAGAACAGACCGTCTTCAACTAAAAAGCCAGTTCAAAATTGAATGGTAACAAATGTATCGCTTGATGCTCAATCCAAGTGGCTGAATTCAAGGTAACGAGAATGTACCATTTGAATCACAGTCTCTGAATGGTTGTATCCAATGGCAACCAAAAATGCATTTTCTCTAACTCCTGAGGTTTGCTGGGTTTTAAAGCAGTACTGATCCTTTGCAAGCCTTAAAGGCAAACCCGGAGAAAAAAAAACTAAGAGACCATGACAGTAGGTTAGCCTTTATTGCAAGAAGATTTGGGCATAGGAGCAGTGAAGTCTTGCTTCAATTATATAGAACCTTGGTTAGACTGCACCTGGAGTACTGCAGTTTTGGTCATCTTACCTTAGGAAGGATATTATTGCCATAGAGGGAGTGCAACCAAGGGTCACCAGACTTGTTCCTGGGATGGCAGGACTGTCCTATGAAGAGAGATTGGGGAAACTGGGCCTGTATTCTCTAGAGTTTCGAAGAATGAGAGGTGATCTCATTGAAACCTACAAAATATTTAAAGGGATAGACAGGGTAGATGCAGCTAAGATGTTTCCCCTGGTTGGGGAGTCTAGAACCAGGGGACACAATTTCAAAATAAGGGGAAAACCACTTAGGACCGCGATGAGGAGAAATTTCTTCACTCAGAGGGTTGTGAATCTTTAGAATTCTCTACCCCAGAGGGCTGTGGAAGCTCAGTCATTGAATATATTTAAAGCAGAGGTTGCCAGATTTCTAAATACCAATGACATAAAGGGATATGATGATAGTGTGGGGAAAAAGGCATTGAAATGGATGATCAGCCATGATCGTATTGAATGGCGGAGCAGGCTCGATGGGCTGAATGGCCTACTCCTGCTTCTATATTCCTTTATTCCTACATGAGACAGAGAGACTTGAAGAAGAAAAAGCAGCATGGCATCAGTGGAGTTAGCCATATTTAAGTAAAGCTGCATATAGTTCTTTAATAAACTAGTTATTGTTAAAACTTACCTAAGATTCAGTAATCTTTCCTAGAGAGACTAACCAAACATACAATATGGTGAACAGCAGTAGTCCTTGCCATACAACCCCCAAAAAGCTTTGAAAACAACATTAAAGAAGGTTGGAAAGTCAGACCTGAAAATATAAACCCGGGCCACATGGGTATAACAAATGCAGAGCGCAAGATCAGTCATCCATGTGGTGGTCGGGAATACTGAGAGCTATAGAAGAAATGATTTCTAATTGTCAGGTATGCTCAGTGCACAGACCAGAACAGAGGGAACCCCTTATCTCGACCCAATTCCCAAGCAGACCATAGATATGTCTGGGAATGGATCTATTCATTTTTAATGAGAAATCCTATCTGATTGTCATTGATTATTTTTCCAGATGGATTGAGGTCAAACATTTGTATACAATGACTACTGAGACAGTCATTCGAGCTTTAACGAGATCTTTGCAACACATGGCATTCCTGACCAGGTTGTTTCCGATAATGGTCCACAATTTGCAAAGGACTACTTCACGCATTTTGTGGAAAACTATGGATTTGTACATCTTACAAGTTCCCCTAGATATCCACAATCTAATGGAGAAGCTGAAAGAGGAGTCAGAACTATTAAAGCACTGTTAAAGATGAATGAAGATTTTCAAACAGCACTCCTAAACTATAGATCTACTCCATTGCTACGTGGATTAGCACCATCAGAACTACTGATGGGAAGGAAACTGCAAACACAACTTCCCAAACTACCCAAAAAATTATTTCCAGGGCTAGAAGTCCAGGATTATCAGAGAGTTCAAGACAGAGAAAAGTCTTATCGAAAGCAACAAGTTTATAATTATAATAGGAAATATCGTACCAGGAACCTACCCAAGTTGACTGAAGGAGAAAAGATATGGGTACGAGACCAAGGCAGAGAAGGAGTAATCATCCAGAGAGATGAGAATCAACAGAGATCTTATTTAATACATACTTCAGATGGTACTATTAGAAGAAAACAGGAGAAATCTTATTCTTATTCATTAAAGACGTCAATCAGTCATACATTTGGATGAACCAGATGTTGAACCTGAAATTCAGAAAGCACCAGATACTACAAACCTCAATGAAGGCCGTCCAAGTCAAAAAAAAAGGGGCTGGATTATACCTTAGGCAGACAGGAATTCGCCAGCGATGTAAAAGTCAGTGGTGAACCCGCTTCCGCCTAGCCCGGGGATCAGTCCCGTATTTTATGGGTCCCCGGGCTTTAATTGCTCTGAGGTGGGACTTCCACCCACTTGAGGGAGGAAGCCCCGCCTCAGTGAGCTGCTGGCCAATCAGCAGGCCGGCAGCTCTTAGTCCCAGCAGCGCCACCGGGAGCGATGGCCACTGCTGGGACTGCAGCCCAACGGACAACATGGAGCCAGGAGAGAAGGTAAGTTGGACATGCCTGACCAGGAAGATCGGTCGTGCCCTGGTGAGGCTGGGGTAGTCATTTGGGGGGAGGGGGTTTGGGAGGTGGGGCGGCCCTCAAGCGGGCACCCTGTGCCCGACTTCCATGGCCCACCACGCCCCACCCCAGAGCTCGGAAAAGCTGGCAGCTATCGCTGGGCGGCCTTTCCCGTCCCCAGCACGCCTGCTTGCCATGGGTAAAATACCTATTGAGACGGGTGAGAGCCTTTAAGTGGCTGTTAAGTGGCCGCATAAGGGCTTTGATTGGCCTCGGGCGGGCAGGCTGTTCCCCCCCCTACCCCGTCTTACTGCCATAAAGTTGACCGGAGGCAGGAGTGGGGTGGGTAGGCCTCCCGGAGCCTCCTGTTCAATTTTACGCTGCCCCCAAGCCACATCCGACCCGCTGGGGTAGCATAAAATTCAGCCCAAAGTTCAGAGAAAGACTACTGATCTTCCGAGACTGACAACAACACGATCAGGGAGATTTGTGAAGCCTCCTGACAGATTGAATCTGTGATGTCAGAGATTTGGGGGGTGATGGGGTAGAATGTAAAAGTAAAAATGACTGTGTAAAAAATATATCGACGAAGACTTGGGGGAGATGTAGTATAAGGAATTGAAAGGGTTAATGTCTGAGACGGTGTGAGTAACACCTCCCACTATGATGATGTAAGAGATCACATGAGAGAGAGAGAGATTTGAAGAAGAAGCTGCGTGGCATCAGTGGAGTTAGACATACTTACATAAAGCTCCATATATTTCTTTAATATGTTATATATATTATATATTAACTATTGTTAAAACTTACTGAAGACTCAATACTCTCTCCTATCTAGACTAACCACACATACAACAGGAAACATGGCAATCAGGACCATCACTGATCTCATCTCCTCTGGAGATCTTCCCTCTACAGCTTCCAACCTCATAGTCCTGCAACCTCGGACAGCCCACTTCAACCTCCTTCCCAAAATCCACAAACAGGACTGTCCCGGCAGACCCATTGCGTCAGCCTGCTCCTGCCCCACTGAACTTATTTCTTCCTATCTTGACTCTATCTTTTCTCCCCTGGTCCAGTCTCTTCCCACCTACATCCATGACTCTTCTGATGCCCTATGTCATTTTGACTATTTCCAGATTCCTGGCCCCAACCGCCTCCTCTTCACTATTGACGTCCAATCTCTCTACACCTCTCTACGCCCTCACCAGGACGGTTTGAGGGCTCTCCGCTTCTTCCTGGAACAGAGGCCCAACCAGTCCCCATCCACCGCCACCCTCCTCCGCCTGGCTGAACTTGTTCTCACATTGCACAACTTCTCCTTCAACTCCGCTCATTTCCTTCAAGTAAAAGGTGTTGCTATGGGTACCCGCATGGATCCTAGTTATGCCTGACTTTTTGTGGGATATGTCGAACATTCATTGTTCCAGTCCGACTCAGGCCCCCTCCCCCAACTCTTTTTCCGATACATTGATGACTGTATCGGTGCCGTTTCCTGCTCCCGCCCTGAACTCTCACCTTTACATGGTCCATCTCCGACACTTCTCTTCCCTTCCTCGACTTCTCTGTCTCCATCTCTGGGGATAGGCTGTCTACTAATATCCATTATAAACCCACCGACTCCCACAGCTACCTCGACTACACTTCTTCACACCCTGTCTCCTGTAAGGACTCCATTCCATTCTCCCAGTTTCTCCGTCTCCGACACATCTGCTCTGATGATGCTACCTTCCAATGACAACGCTTCTGATATGTCTTCCTTTTCCCTCAACCGAGGATTCCCCCCCACTGTGTTTGACAGGGCCTTCAACCGTGTCCGGCCCATTTCCCGCACCTCTACCCTCACCCATATACCCTCCCTCCCAGAACCGCGACAGGGTTCCCCTTGTCCTCACTTTCCACCCCATTAGCCTCCATATCCAAAGGATCATCCTCCACCATTTCCGCCAGCGTGATACCACCACCAAACGCATCTTCCCCTCCCTTCCCCTGTCAGCATTCTGAAGGGATCAAACCCTCCGTGACACCCTGGTCCACTCCTCCATTACCTCCACCACCTCATCCCCTTCCCACGGCACCTTCCCCTGCAAATGGTAGTGGTAGGGAAATATAGGGACAGGATGGGGATGTGGTAGGAATATGGAATTAGTGTAGGATTAGTATAAATGGGTGGTTGATGGTCGGCACAGACTCGGTGGGCCAAAGGGCCTGTTTCAGTGCTGTATCTCTAAAACTAAAACTAAAACTAAAAAACGCAGGAGGTGTAATACCTGCCCATTTACCTCCTCTCTCCTCACTATCCAAGGCCCCAAACACTCCTTTCAGGTGAAGCAGCAATTTACTTGTACTTCTTTCAATGTAGTATACTGTATTCGCTGCTCACAATGTGGTCTCCTCTACACAGTGACGCAGTGGTTAGCACCGCAGCCTCACAGCTCCAGCGACCCGGGTTCAATTCTGGGTACTGCCTGTGCGGACTTTGCAAGTTATTCCTGTGACTGTGTGGGTTTCCTCCGGGTGCTCCGGTTTCCTCCCACAGCCAAAGACTTGCAGGTTGATAGGTAAATTGGCCATTATAAATTGCTCCTAGTATAGGTAGGGGGAAGGTGGGGATGTGGAGAGGGTAATGGGATTAATATAGGATTAGTATAAATGGGTGGTTGATGGTCGGCACAGACTTGGTGGGCCGAAGGGCCTGTTTCAGTGCTGTATCTCTAAATAAAATAAAAATAAATAAATCAACACAAGCTCGAGGAACAGCATCTCATTTATCGATTAGGCACACGACAGCCTGCTGGACTGAACATTGAGTTCAATAATTTCAGAGCATGACGGGCCCCCCATTTTACTTTTATTTTTAGTTATTTTTTTTCTTTTTCCTTTTAAAAAATTTTTTTTGTGTTTATTTTATTTTATTTCATCTAGGTTTGTTCAGTTTGCTTACCCACTGTTTTTTTCATGTTTGTACTTGCGGCTGTTCAATTTTCAGTCTGTTAACTCCCTTTCTGTACTAATGCTTTGTTTTTCAACACACCATTAACATATCTTTGCTCCACGGCCTTCTGGTCAGCTATTCTGTGACCTTGTCCTATCCACACCTTCTCCTTTGTTATCTCTTGCCCCACCCCCACTTTACTTGCTTATAACCTTTTACATACCTAATATTTGCTAGTTCTGAAGAAGGGTCACTGACCTGAAACGTTAACTCTGCTTCTCTCTCCACAGATGCTGCCAGACCTGCTGAGTATTTCCAGCATTTCTTGTTTTTATTTCAGATTTCCAGCATCTGCAGTATTTTGCTTTTAATGGCAGTCAATTTGCTCTCAGCAATATGATAATAAGCAGATCATCTATTTTATTGATGTTGGTTGAAAGATAACTATTGGGCAGGACACCGAGGAAGCAGTCTCCTACTCTTCCTTGAAATAGTGCCCTGGTATCTTTTACGCCCAATTGAGAGGGTAGACGCAGCTTTGGTTTAACATCTCATGCAAAAGACAGCACCTCTGACAGTGCTGCACTCCCTCAGTACTGCACTCCCTCAGTACTGCACTCCCTCAGTACAGCACCTGAGTGTCAGCCTGGATGTGTGGTCAAGTTTCTGGGGCGGGACTTTGGTGAGAGGTCAGAGTTGACTGAGATGAAAGTCCCGTTGGGTCTTTTTTGGTGGTGTCAATTGTGAGTAAAGTTTTCGCCAGGACATTAGGTGAGCTCGTTCTTCTTCCACCAGGAGTGTTGGCATCACAACCACACGGACTGCAGAGGCTCTGGGAGAAAACTGTCTCACGGGTAACTCAGAACCGGCAATAATCGCCAGCCTTGCCAACGATGCCCACATCCCGAGAATGAATTTTAAAAAATAAAGACATGATACAAAGTTTGAAATTTTCCTCTGAAGAACTCAAACTGTTTCACTGAAATGGATAATTAACTTCCATTTCCTATATTAATAACGAGGCCCTCCAGGAAATAATGTTAACCACAAAAGCACATGTTTAACTGCCTGGCAGGGAGTTATGTAACAAATGCTGATTTATTTCTTTAATATTATTCCCTGTGCAATTTTCCTCTACTTTAAAAATAACATTTCACTTATTGATACAATGAATAAATGCGAGCAAGAGGAGATTATTAATTGTTACTTCTTTCCAATTGTCCGCTTTTTGTTACTTCACCTAAAAGGCCGTTCACCCATCAAACTCATTTCACATGGTCAGGCTGATCGGACGTTCTGGCAGTGGGCAAGGCTGCATTCAACAGGTGATACATTGGGTGGGGGGTGGGGGTGGGGGTGGGGGGGGTGGTGTGGGTAGAAATTGATTTGAGTTTTGCCCATTTTTTGAGCAGAAAAGGGTGCAACATATACCAATTTCAGGGCAAGTGATCCTTCAGTTAATCGAAGTCAGTGTCATGGCCTTCTCTCTACACAGTGAGCTGTGACGATCTGGAAGACGCTGCCTCAAAGGTTGGTGGAAGCATATTCAATAAGAACCCATCAAAAGGGAAGTGGATAAATACTTGAAAAGGAAAGAAAAATGCAGAACTATGGGGAAGGAGCAGGGGAGTGGGACTAATTGGATAGTTCTTTCAAAGAGCTGATACAGACACAATGGGCCGAATGGCCTCCCTCTGTGCTGGATCATCCTATGATTGATTCTCACTGCTTTTAAGATCCCTGGCAACTGCTTGAAACTAGCTGGATCAGTTTAAATTTGCAAAGATGGTCGCTGTGCCTGTTTCTGGAGCCTTCTACACATTGCACGAATAACTAGGTGGAACACGCTCTGACCAACAGTTTCGGTTCTATATCGGTACTTCTCCTCCTTTCAAATCCCTCCACGGCCTTGCCGCTCCCTGTCTCTATAACCTCCTTCAGCCCCACAACCTGCTTAGATATTCCTCTAATTCTGCCCTCTTGAGCCAGATTAGAACAGCATGCTGATAGGGTTAGAGGAAATATAAAACAATTTAGTGCAAGAGCTGACGACTACTTCTGCATATTTTAATCAGTTTCTTCCTCTAATTAAATAAGAAGGTCATAAAATATTGTTTTTTCTCAGGGGTGATATTTAGTCAGTTTAGAGTGAGAGTAAATCAGGTGGGAGGTAGCTGGTGTAGAGCACGGACCAGTTGAGTCAAATGGTCTTTTTCTGTGCTGTACATTCGATGTAATGGTTCTTGTGCAGCATGGCTTGTTTCTAATGTCTTCAAATGTTCCAACCTTTCAGCATAGTGTGAGCTATGGCTCCGTGGATGGTACTCTTACTTCTCAGTCTGAAGATTGTGGGTTCAAATCCAACTCTAGCTATTTAAGCACACAAATCTAGGCTGATTCTCCAGTGGGAAGCTAAGGAAGTGCAGCCTTTTGGATGAGACATTAAACTGAGGCCTTGTCTACGCTCTCGAGTGGATCCCACGACACGATTTAAAAGAAAAGCAGTGGAGTTCTCCCCAGTGTCCTGGCCAATGTCTATCCTTCACCTGACATCACTAAAGCCGATACTCTTGTCATTATTGCATTGCTGTTTGTGGGAGCTTACTGTGTGCTAATTGGCTGCTGTATTTCCTACATTACAACTTCAAAAAGTGCTTCATTGCTGTAAAGCACTTTGGGATATTCTGAGCTTGTGAAAGGTGCAAGTCTTTTTTTCCCACAGTGACTTGTTGCTGACAAAGCAAACATATCGAATTTCCATTCACGTCCCCAAAGAAATGTGAAATTAATTTCATAATTCATGTGAATGTGCCGGCAATTTATCTAAGTGATGCCAAAAATGTTCTGGGACACAAACTACCCTGTTTAAAATAATAATAAAAAGCAAAATACAGCAGATGCTGGAAATCTGAGATAAAAAAACAAGAAATGCTGGAAATACTCAACAGGTCTGGCAGCATCTGTGGAGAGAGAAGCAGAGTTAACGTTTCAGGTCAGTGACCCTTCATCAGAACTGGCAAATATTAGAAATGTATAAGATTTTAAGCAAGTAAAGCAGGGGTGCGGCAAGAGATAACGAAAGGGAAGATGTTGATAGGACAGGGTCACAGAGAATAACTGACCAGAAGGTCATGGAGCAAAGGCAAAGGGTGTGTTAATGATGTGG